>NC_139626.1:69342103-69554603 GCF_964638095.1 Poromitra crassiceps | reverse complement strand
AGTGACATTATTACAGCTCAGTGACGTCATTACAGCACAGCAGTGACATCATTACAGCTCAGCAGTGACATCATAACAGCCCAGTGACATTATTACAGCTCAGTGACGTCATTACAGCCCAGTGAAATCATTACAGCTCAGCTGTGACATCATTACAGCTCAGCAGTGACATCATTACAGCTCAGCAGTGACATCATAACAGCCCAGTGACATCATTACAGCTCAGCAGTAACATCATTACAGCTCAGCAGTGGCATCATTACAGTCAAAGTTCTGTCTCTGTTGTGTTGAAGCTCTGTCCTGCAGGAGAGAGCAGACTCCCCTGAGCCCAGCTGTGTGTCCACGAAGACTGACCAGTCTATGGATCAACCTATGAAGTTCAAAGATGGAGTGCCCTCTACTGAGCAAAGGTAAGAATTGAAAACATAAATTTGTTATTATTCAGGGGAGTACTTTACATTACAGCTCGGTAACAACATGGTAATCGCGCGTAATAATAATAATTATAGCTGCTGCGCAGCAATGGGTCGTGGCCGGGCAAGTCTCAAGGCTTTGAGCCTTGAGCCTTGAAATCAGCTCAGAAGTGTCAAGTGTCAATACAAGAAGGAAGGTTGGCCATAATGACAATGAATCAGCACTTCCTGCCGCCCTTCAAAATAAAACAATTTAGAAGGTACAGGTACTGAATGCCGCTATAGCGCCCCCTAAAGGCGAAATGACACAATATTTATCCTATAGGCTCAGAGTACATCCTTCCACACCTGGACCAAGGTTGGTTAGGATTGCACGTTGTGTTCCAGAGTTATGGTGATTCTTGTGAAATTGGCCCCACCCATAGAAGTTTGGAAGTCGATTATATCGCAACGGTGTGCTTTTTTCAAATACCACGAAACAGTGTTGTGCAGGACACTCATCACATGATGTGTGCTTTGGTTTGGTGAAGACTGGACAATATTTCAAGGGGGAATCGCAAAAAAACTGTTTTGGACCAAATTCAAAATGGCGGAAAATCTAGTCAGACGGAAATGGGCGTGGCCTAGATGAGTAGATGCGGAAGGACCCAAGGAATCCAGGGAAAAAAGAAGTTTGATGATAGACCATACGGTTCAGAAGTTATGGACCAGAATGTAAAGAGGGCTGTTATAGCTCCACCATCTGCTCAATTTGTGTAATTATTTCGTGTAGAATAAAAGGCCCCTCTGTGCACCTCCCTACCAAGTTTCGTAGCTGTAGCTGTTATGGTTTCTGAATTACAGCTAATTTACTGCAAGATTTTTCGAAACCCCATGCAAGTCAATGGGGGAAAAAAATATTATGACATCACAATTGCTCAAGTGACATTAGTGATGGCATCACAATTGCTTGACTGACTGATGACATCACAAATACAACCTAATTGCCAAAGGTAATTAAGGTAATTAGGCTATACACGGGGCCAGAATTCAACGTTTTGATGCACTGTGGGCTCAATTTTTGACCGATCGAAAATCTGGTTTGATACTTTTGTGTAGAACAGTCTAACGATGCAGATACTGAAGTTTGGTGTCGTTTGAAGAAAAAATGTGGGAGGAGTAGGGTTTAATCGTTTTTGCAGTTTTTGCAGTTTTGCTGTCTTTAGACTTCATAATTGGCCATAGGTTGCATTGTACAAAAGCTTCCCCTCATTTAGGCGCACATTTCGGTGAAAGTTGCAAAGCCGTAGCACGTATGCCTGATTTTTTATGAATTTTTTAAGTTTTAAACTTTAGACGGTCGCTGTAGTGCCACCGTTAGGACTATTGGCCCCAAATTTGTGTCAAAGACGTTTGGCATGGGACTGGATCTTTGTGCAAAGTTTGGTTAGTTTTCATCCATGGGAAGTCGAATTTCCAGGGAGGAAGAAGAATCCATACGTGTGGGTGAATCCATACTCACTGGCAAAAAAAATTTAGAGAGTACCAGCATATTGTGGCCCGTTGTCTGACATCAGCACTTCCGGAACCCCATGTCGACCAAAGATGTTTTTCAGAGCTGATATGACTGTGTTGGCCGATGCGACATGGAGATGGGCGACTGCAATGTAGCGGGAGAAATAGTCTACCATTACAAGGTAGGTGTTCTTGTCTCAGGCGAATAAATCCGTTCTGACCCGTTGCCACGGTCTCTCGTGTATGGGCGTCGTCAGCAGAGGCTTCCCCTGTGTGGTTCTGTGTTTTATGCATATGGGACAGCTTTCCAATTTGTTTAATGTTACCTGAGAGCCCTGACCAGCAGAGCGACTGACGGGCCCTGGCTTGGCACTTGACTATTCCTTGGTCGCCCCGATGCAGGATGTCGAGCATTTCTTCTCTTAATGAGCTGGGGATGATAATCCTCTGTCATTTTAGGACAAGATCCCCAGCCAGTGACAGGTTATGTCTCTCGTGCCAGTAGGGTCCTATATCAGGTGGCAGGCGAGTTCTGTTACGCCATTTTGTTTGACAGTACCGGATTAGTGTACTGCAGACGGGGTCTTCGTTCTGCTTCTCCGCTAGCAGAACGAAGAGGACAGAAGTCTCAGAAGTCTCGCTTCTGTTGCTGGGAGACATTGTCTGATGGAGTCCATGAAGACTTGAATGTCTGCCTCCAGCTCTTTCTTTTTCTGAGTGGCTGTGTGATTCACCGGCGCTCGTGACAGCGTGTCTGCAGTGATGAGCTGTTTTCCGGGCATGTGTACGATGTTGTAGGTCAATTTCAACAGTCTCAGTCGGAATCTCAAGACTTGAGGAGGAAGATCATCCAGCGCTTTGGTACTCAGCAGGGGGACCAGGGGTTTGGGTTTTATTCCACATCACTGTCAAAGATTTCAGTTCTAGCCTCATATTTTCCTGACCTTATGGATTGTTTCCCCTCCTTCGTAGTCAAAGATGGAAATTTTTCTCCCTCTCTATGCATTTCTGCTAGTATTTCCTCTGGGTAACCTTGATTTTCTTCTCTACTCATAAATTCCATAAAATTCTCTTCCTCTTCAAGCCATTCTTCTGCGAGTCTTTTCATGTGGTCAACATATTTCTTGGACTCCACTTTCATTGGACCGTAGAGTAGATTATCTATTTCTTCCTCAATGTCATACATCTCAAACCTGTCATCATCTTCAAATATATCTGGTATGATATCCTGAAGGTAGGGTATCTCTTCCTGTAATTCCATATCCTGTAATTCTATATTCGCATAGTTTTTTAGCATTGTTGATAGTTCCTCTGTGGAAGCAAGTGTTCTTTGTAACCCTGTTAGAGTAGATGATTGGGGATCGAATTTCCATGGCCTGGTCTTCTGTTTTTCAGGGTTTTGGAGATTTTGTCGTTCGTCGGACATTTCGTTGCTGATGTGTTATAGCAGGTGATGTTTACTTATAGCTATCGCTATGAAATATTAATGACATCACTCTTCACATCACAATTGTTCAAGTGACATAATTGAGATTATTCCATATAATTTTCAAATTCTTTTTCATAGTTCAATGTTGGTGACATCATCTAACATTCATTTCACGTGAACAGGACGTCATGAGGACATCACTCATGACATCACAATTGTTTGAGTTACACCATTGATAAATTTTTTTTCAGAGGATAGCGCTGTCTAATTGGCACACTGAATAGTTTTGTTTTTTAAAAGATCTAAGCCAACGAAATATGATGTCACTCGAACAAGAGGGTCCATGCTGGCTGAGCTTAAGACTTTTGGTGCCCTCATCGAGGATATCGCGAAGGCGTTGCACGGGGCGGCCCGCGAGGCACTAACAGCTGAGGACTATAGGAAGGCAGACATTTCCCTCTTTCAACGAGTGTAGCACGACTGCTTCCTGGCCGACCTCACACAGTTGAAATCAAACAGGCCAGTACTGAGAGGTAGCCCCCTCCTTACTCTAATCCCAGAATACGATGAGAAGACCAAGTTCATCCGTGTGTGAGGTTGCCTACGCCATGCGAACCAGCTTCACCCGGAGGCTGTCCATCCAATCGTGTTCGATGCTAAGCACCCAGTCACCCAGTTGATCATAAAGGCATTCGATGAAGACCTGCATCACCTCGGCCCCGTGCGAGTTTTTGCTGAGATATGTCGGAGATATTGCATCCCCCCGGGCACGGAGGCTGTTCACCGGTTTCTGACGGGCTGCGCCGAATGTTACCGGTGCATAGAATATCCTCAACACGATCAGTTATCCTCCAAGATACCTCCTTCCCACTTACCGCTCTTCGTTCAATTCCTATCTGTCCGATCTGTCTCAAAGCCGTCAATGGATGTGTTGTTATCAGAGAAGTCCTTTACGAGTTCTGTTTCTTGACGTCATGGAAGTGTTCCCTCAGTTAGCGTAGTGACAGTTTATCTACTTAGATAGAATTATTAAAATCGCACTGTGAAAACTATAATATGTTGGTATTACACGTACATCAACATTTACCACTCCTTTCATGTAAACATGGTCAATTAGAGTGTCTTCTGTAGTAGTAGGTTTTGAAACATATTGTTTATATCCATATTTATTCATCATCTCCAGAATTGATGATGTAGTAAGAATATTGTCATTGAAATCTCCCATGATGATTTTACCATCTTTCTCCTTATCCAAATTTTTGATCAGACGGTTTAGATTTTGTTTAAATGTGCGTATCCTGTATGTGCTTGGTCTGTACAAAGTAACAATGATCAACTCATGATCGGGCACTCTGATAGCTAAACATTCAATGTTGCATAATGGACGATCCACGTCTGTTTTCAGATTTCCTCTGCAGTATGCACCCACACCACCTCTCGCTTCTTGTTTTAACTGTGAAAACATATTGTCACTGTTGTCGTAACTGCTGAATCTTGATCGATGATTGAATACAAAACCAGGGATGTGTACCGGATCAGTTGTTTCATTTTCCTTCAACCATGTTTCTGTGAGAAGAATAATGTTTGCATTAATTAATCGATCATCAGCAATCAGATCTTTCATATGTGCTTTTAAATTTTGAATGTTATGCGCAACTATTTTGAAAGACTGATGTATTGGTGTTGGATTAACTTCAATTTCAAGGAACTGTTGCATCTTGGTTATTGCATCCTGAGTTTTGTCATTGCAATAAATTGCAGACTCCTTGAAATCTTGAATGATTAGTCCGTCGATGGAACTTGCTCTGCTTAAAGCAACATAAGCTTGTCCTGGTGCAAATATCCTTTTTAGAGAAATTACTGCACTGTCCAATGTTAAACCTTGCATTTTATGCACAGTACAAGCATACGCCAAACGAAGGGGAAATTGTCTTCTTTTTCCTCCTCTGTTGTTGACTAGATCTTCCTCTGGCAGTATTGCGGTTGCATTTGCTGGTATACTTGACATCTGAATCGTCTTTGATCTTTGTATCCGTCCAATTTTCGGGTTATCGAATATAATGTAAATTGCTTTTGGAAAGCATTCATTAGGATCCTTGTCAATGTGGGACACGATTCCAAAAGCTCCATTTGTTAAACCATCTGAGACGCAGATATTCTTCACCAACATCACACGAGCACCTGTGCCAAGATCAAGAGTTTTCTTTAAACATGTGTCGAATACAGTGTGGTGGTGGTCCTTTTTCTTTTCCAATCTTGCGGTTTTAGGATTTCTTTCAAAATCTTCTGCTCGAATCTCCATTATATCATTGCAGAACTTATGCTGCATTTCTGCATTATATTGATCCACCTCTTTATTTGTCGGAAAAATATGCATAATGTCATTTTTTTCTTCTCCTGTTTCACGTCGCTGCAACATTCGTAGATCCGCATCTAGCAGTGTTTCGCTCTTCTTTCGCTTCCTTAGTCTGTTCAATAATTCAGCAAATGGTACATCTTTTTGTCGGACAATTTCCTGAAGCTCAACGACTGTGAAATTGTCCACCCATATATTGAACAGATCATGTGAACAATCGTAAAGTGGTCGACTTCTGCAAGGAGGAAGTTGGTTGAAGTCACCTACAGCAATGATTGATACATTTCCAAATAATGAATAATCTCCAGTTTGTTTGATTTGTCTGAGGCGTCCATGAATGTAAGACATAAGTATATTGTCAACCATTGAAATCTCATCAATGATCAATATTCTTAGGTTACTTAATCTCGCTCTCAGTGTGTTGATTTGTTCTTCACAAAGTTCTACGTAAGGTAGTCGACTATGCGGATGGATACGGAAAGTGTTGTGGATCGTTGTAGCTCCGATGTTATAAGCTGCTACACCAGTTGGGGCTGTTAGAAGAACAGTGACATCATCTGGATTCGTTGAAATCGCCTCCAAAATATATGTAGATTCATATTGGATTGCTTTTATCAGATGACTTTTCCCAGTCCCTGCTGAGCCTGTTATGAAAACACGCAAAGGATCTGGATTGTCTCCATTTCTTGTCGAAATACACCACTGTCTTATTTGGTAAAAGATTCTCTTTTGCAGAGTATTCAGTGACCTTAACAGCTTAAATGTCTCTTTTCTTGGTATCTCACATTTGTATTTTTCAATAACAGCTGCTACATCACGATTGGTCATCAGATCAGGAACCATGTCAACATTGCCCTCCTCAACTTGGTTTTGCCGTTGGTTTTTCAGGATCTCTTGGCATTCCAAACGGGCACCTTCAGATTCCGGGCATATTTGTCCCCACACATCTTCCAATTCGCCAACTTGTTCAATCATGTCCTTAAGTTCATCCAGTTTATCCGATTCCTTTTCGAAGCGACATCTGTTTTCGTTAACTATTGAATTTACTAAATGTATCTTCTTATTATAATATGTATGTCCATTGGTGAAGTAGTTTTCATAAGACTCATAAGGTGGGGGTTTTAAATCGGATTCAATCCGATGTGGTAAGAAAAGCTGTAAAATACTTTGATAGTACTTTTCAGGGTCTTTAGTTGGAGACCATCTCACATACCTAACAACTGCTGGTTCGGTCATAGTTCTTCTTCTGACATAGCCAAAGTCCTCGTTCAGTTTTACAATGTTAGGATCATTGTAGGCTTTGGATGGAGTGACTTCCGATTTTGATAGCACTCTATATTCAGAACTGAAACTTGCAAGACATATGTTTTCAAAGTCTTCAGTGTTTGGTCTATTTCGATATCTGTCTGATAAGCTGACCATCCACAAATCCTTCTCATCAATTCCTTGCGCTTGGGTCTGTTGTTGTAATACGTGTAATGGTTTACTCATTTTCACTGGGTTTGTACCTGTTGGGATGAATTGTACTTTTCTTGAGCATTTTCGAAGTGGCATGCCAGTCAATCTGTAGACAGCTTCTTGAGAACATATTTCTCTGTTGTGGATATAAACTGCACCAAGTTGTTTCAAAGCTTGTCTCGTATCGTTGTTTTCATGATTCCTAGCTTCTTTTTGCGCACGTTCCAGTAGCAGTCCCATTTCTCTCTCAGTCTTTGAAATGTACGATATAATATATACCACACATGAATAAGCGTCTACCACGAATTGGATATCCATGTTTGCATTCCAGGTCTGTAGGAGGTGTTCATTGTATTGGTTTATCCACAGAGCATCTGGATCTCTTTTGTGAACAATGCTGGTTTTGCCACTCAGTCTGGCATGAGCTTGTTCCAAACATGTTTGAGATAGTCCAATCCGTTCAAATAATTCCTCAGTTGTAAGACAGTCAATATCTTCTTCAGATAAAGCCAGTTTGAGTTTTGTCAATATATCCACAGCTTCTTCAGTTGACATTTCCCAGTCAGTCTCATTTGAAGCATCAGTGGAGTCCTTATCTTTCGCTTCATTCTTTCTACAGATAAATGTTCGGCAAGAGGGTTCTCTTGGGAAGTTGAATCGACATGTTGTATGCTTCTTCCTGCATGATTTCGAATGCTTCTTGCTGTGTTTTTGAACACGTGCAACCTTCTCTTCCAAGTCTGCATTGTTTGATGGTATTTTGGTGGTGATATATTGATCAAGAAATCGTATTACATCGCTGTCTTCATCTCTGTCAATCTGTGGAGCATTATGTATCCAAAATAGGCAATGAACATGAGGAGCCCCTCTTTGTTGAAACTCGATACGATAAAAGTAGTCCTTCACCTTACCAATTGGGTTTGCATCAGACAAAATGAATTGGTTTAAAAAGGTTTGAAAACGTTGATCAAACAGTCTTGCTACCATTACTGGATTTCTGTTTATTAACTCATTCTTTTCCGGCCACTCCATTTCATCCAGATTTTTCTTTATGCCTTCTTGTATCAAAATTGTTTCCAGGATGTCATTCCATCTCATTTCAGCGCAGGAAAAGGAACAGAACCAAGTCGGTAGGCCTAATTGTCTCAGCATCGCCATTATATCTTTTTGTACCGATTGCCAGAAAGGAGGCGTTCCACGAATAGGTTTAAAAAATTTGTATCCCTCGTCAAATTTTAATATCTTTTGAAGGGATTCTTGATTTGTCAATGTCCTTGCAGTGACATTGTTACTACTGTTGCAAGGGGCCTTTCTCAAAGCTATTGAAACCTGTGATAGAACTTGTTCAACTTCACAACTGTCCAAACCATAGAATAGAAATTCAATGTTTTTAGCAAACCTTCCATCAGCGTTTAACAGTCTGTGTTTGAAATAATTGGCACGTGTAATTTTTACTGGCCTTTCCTCCAAGAAAGTTGGACCTCCAGTTGGATATAAACACGGAAAGCATTTTGCTTCATTCGCCAGATCTCTCAGCAACTGAACCGGTTTGTTTCCTTCAGCGGGTGCAAGGCAAAACACATTGTCAAAGTGATGATCCAAAATCTCTTGACCAATGTTAACCGGTTGCAAACATGTATCCAGAAAAACTCCTTGTTGTTCGTCAGTGTAAGTCAAATTCTCCACCATTTCATCCATTTCATTGTCATCGTTGTCCAATACATCTGTTTCGGTTGGCTCCTCCTCAGCTTTAGTCTCATCTTCCACTTCTTCGCTCTTCTCAAGGGGGTTGATCCATTGGTCATTAACTATTATATGTGTATACCATTTGTTGTTTTTAATTAAATAGTCTAAAGCAATTTTTACATGTTCTGTGTTCACAAATTGATATTGGTAATATCCTTTGTATGATAGTTTTTTTTAAAGTTTTATCTTAATAATTAAATTGCTTTGTTCTGCTCTGGGTAGAATGTTTGTGACATCATTAATGTTAGATGGTACACAAACTACAGGGCCATGCATGCCATTCTGTCCTCCTTTGGGCAAAGGAATCAGTTTCACGAATGGGATATGCATACCTACTAAGTGTTGTTCAAGAGGATTCAAGCGCTTTAACACCATTGGAATTGGTTTTAAATCAAGACCATTTACCACACTTCCTTCGGGCATTTTACTCTTCTGTAGCTTTCCATGGCAAGTATGACAAATCCACAGTTTGTCTCTCTGACAGCAGCAAGCGTAGCATTGATCACTACAATCTTTCGTTGGTGTGTGTATGTAGGATCCTAGTGCAAGTATGTAGTATGTAGTAGATACATTTGGATGCTACAGCAGCCATTTCAGTTGTCTGTCTATATGACTCCACTTTACATTGAACAACTTGGTTTTTGAACAAGAGTTTGTGACATACACAGCATACATAGGCAAGCCTGTTGTTGGCCATTATATCATTGAAGTTTTCAATTGCACGAACAATATCCTTATTTTCAGCTTGCTTTGTGGCATACTTCTGCTTGCTGTACTGTTGAACAGATTGTTTGTGACCTACGTCCGTGTCATACTTCTGCTTGCTGTACTGTTGAACAGATTGTTTGTGACCTACGTCCGTGGCATACTTCTGCTTGCTGTACTGTTGAACAGATTGTTTGTGACCTACGTCCGTGGCATACTTCTGCTTGCTGTACTGTTGAACAGATTGTTTGTGACCTACGTCCGTGGCATACTTCTGCTTGCTGTACTGTTGAACAGATTGTTTGTGACCTACGTCCGTGGCATACTTCTGCTTGCTGTACTGTTGAACAGATTGTTTGTGACCTACGTCCGTGGCATACTTCTGCTTGCTTCTTTCAATTTTCTCTTCTTGGCATTGAGGGTTAGTCTTGTAAATCACTTTCATCTTTCCAAGTGTTTCCTTGCGGTGGTCCGGATTACTATATCTTTTTCTCATTTGGGTGAGTTTCTGTTCCCGGTGGTCAGTATTGGCACTGTACCTTTTTCTCTGTTTCGCAAGTTTTTTCACATAATCAAGGTCCACTTCAATCTGCCTTTTCGTCTTCTCAGATGGGTTGACTTGGCGCAACCGCGTTTTGTACTGAAGATCATCATCCGTCAGATGAACATTCTGAAGTAGTGTCCTAGAAGAAGTTGTTTGGTTGTTGATATACTGTTTTGGATTTGAACCCTCAGAGTCATCTCTCTTTTGCACCTCCACTCCAATAACCTCAAATTGTTCGTCCTCTAGTATCCCAAGTGATCGTGCAAGAGCTTGAATATGTGTAAGAACATTACCAATGTCTCCGTGATACACAACAACAGCTTTCCCGTTAGGATCTGTTAGACCACTCTGGTTGCGTGCATGAGAATCAAATGTAGCAAAGGAATTACCTCTATTAATGACTGCAAACGTGTTACTCCTCATTGTAACAAAACACGCAATGTAATCTTTGAAGATTGACTGTAATGCCTCACGCAAAGGTTTTACAAATTCACTTTCATTAGAATAGTGCGATACACCAATTTGTCCAGTTATGCCATTAAACACATTGCATGAAAATGTGTTATGCTCCAGCTTATAGAGTCCAGGTAGTTCATTTGGAAGCATGTATCCCTCTGTCTGATGTATGTTGCCTTGTTCACGCATATTCAAGTAGAGCTGATTTCCATTTTCTAAAATAAGGTCAATGTCATCAGTGTTCCATGTGAATATGCTTTTCATGCTATTCTTCACAATTGCATTGAAACTGTTGGCAACACATTGAATACCAGCATATATTCCAAATCTTTCATCAGCCTGGTGACAAGAACCTTGTACAGAAGTCCTATCCATGGAACATAATGTTGCAGGGATTTCACCAACATTATGTCTTGATCGATCTGGGGAATTGTTGATATGGATTTGTTCAACAATTGCAGTGTTAGCACCAGCTTTTTCTGATTTCCTTGCAGCATGGAGCTTCTTGATCATCTGATGGCGTTTTTTGTTGCGAGGCATCTCAACTGGGACCTTACATGGAAAGATATACTGTTCCCACTTATATAGCGTCAACCAGAAAGGATTTGTGACATCACTTATGACATGACATCACAAGAGCTCGAGTGACATCAGTGATGGTTTCACAATTGCTTGACTGACTGATGACATCATAAATACAACCCAATTGCCGTACTGTGGAAGTCGATGCAAAGGAGTGACATCACACCACATGTGATGTCACTTATGACATGACATCACAATAGCTCCCCAGGGACTCTTAGTGGCTGGTCCAACACGAGCTCGGCCGAAGAGGACTGCAGATCCTCCTTAGGGGCCGAGCGCAGGCTGTAAAGAGGGCTATTATAGCGCCACCATCTGCTCAATTTGTGTATTTCTTTCGTGTATAGTATAAGGCCCCTCTGTGCACCTCCCTACGAAGTTTCGTAGCTGTAGCTGTTATGGTTCCTGAATTACAGCTAATTTACTGCAAGATTTTTTGAAACCCCATGCAAGTCAATGGGGAAAAAAAATATTATGACATCACAATTGCTCGAGTGACATCAGTGATGGCATCACAATTGCTTGACTGACTGATGACATCACAAATACAACCTAATTGCCAAATGTAACAAGATTTTTCGAAACCCCATGCAAGTCAATGGGGAAAAAAAATATTATGACATCACAATTGCTCGAGTGACATTAGTGATGGCATCACAATTGCTTGACTGACTGATGACATCACAAATACAACCTAATTGCCAAAGGTAATTAAGGTAATTAGGCTACACACGGGGCTAGAATTCAACGTTTTGATGCACTGTGGGCTCAATTTTTGACCGATCGAAAATCTGGTTTGATACTTTTGTGTAGAACAGTCTAACGATGCAGATACTGAAGTTTGGTGTCGTTTGAAGAAAAAATGTGGGAGGAGTAGGGTTTAATCTTTTTTGCAGTTTTTGCAGTTTTGCGGTCTTTAGACTTCATAATTGGCCATAGGTTGCATTGTACAAAAGCTTCCCCTCATTTAGGCGCACATTTCGGTGAAAGTTGCAAAGCCGTAGCACGTACGCCTGATTTTTTATGAATTTTTTAAGTTTTAAACTTTAGACGGTCGCTGTAGTGCCACCGTTAGGACTATTGGCCCCAAATTTGTGTCAAAGACGTTTGGCATGGGACTGGACCTTTGTGCAAAGTTTGGTTAGTTTTCATCCATGGGAAGTCGAACTTCCCAGGAGGATAAAGAATAATTATAGCTGCTGCGCAGCAATGGGTCGTGGCCGGGCAAGTCTCAAGGCTTTGATGATAGACCATACGGTTCAGAAGTTATGGACCAGAATGTAAAGAGGGCTGTTATAGCTCCACCATCTGCTCAATTTGTGTAATTCTTTCGTGTAGAATAAAAGGCCCCTCTGTGCACCTCCCTACCAAGTTTCGTAGCTGTAGCTGTTATGGTTTCTGAATTACAGCTAATTTACTGCAAGATTTTTCGAAACCCCATGCAAGTCAATGGGGAAAAAAAATATTATGACATCACAATTGCTCGAGTGACATCAGTGATGGCATCACAATTGCTTGACTGACTGATGACATCATAAATACAACCTAATTGCCAAATGTAACAAGATTTTTCGAAACCCCATGCAAGTCAATGGGGAAAAAAAATATTATGACATCACAATTGCTCGAGTGACATTAGTGATGGCATCACAATTGCTTGACTGACTGATGACATCACAAATACAACCTAATTGCCAAAGGTAATTAAGGTAATTAGGCTATACACGGGGCCAGAATTCAACGTTTTGATGCACTGTGGGCTCAATTTTTGACCGATCGAAAATCTGGTTTGATACTTTTGTGTAGAACAGTCTAACGATGCAGATGCTGAAGTTTGGTGTCGTTTGAAGAAAAAATGTGGGAGGAGTAGGGTTTAATCGTTTTTGCAGTTTTTGCAGTTTTGCGGTCTTTAGACTTCATAATTGGCCATAGGTTGCATTGTACAAAAGCTTCCCCTCATTTAGGCGCACATTTCGGTGAAAGTTGCAAAGCCGTAGCACGTACGCCTGATTTTTTATGAATTTTTTAAGTTTTAAACTTTAGACGGTCGCTGTAGTGCCACCGTTAGGACTATTGGCCCCAAATTTGTGTCAAAGACGTTTGGCATGGGACTGGACCTTTGTGCAAAGTTTGGTTAGTTTTCATCCATGGGAAGTCGAACTTCCCGGGAGGATGAAGAATACAGGCAAATACAAGAAGTGGCCTGGCGCTTCGCTGGCCCGGCCACTAATTATAGCTGCTGCGCAGCAATGGGTCGTGGCCGGGCAAGTCTCAAGGCTTTGAGCCTTGAGCCTTGAGCCTTGAAATCAGCTCAGAAGTGTCAAGTGTCAATACAAGAAGGAAGGTTGGCCATAATGACAATGAATCAGCACTTCCTGGCGCCCTTCAAAATAAAACAATTTAGAAGGTACAGGTACTGAATGCTGCTATAGCGCCCCCTAAAGGCGAAATGACACAATATTTATCCTATATGCTCAGAGTACATCCTTCCACACCTGGACCAAGGTTGGTTAGGATCGCACGTTGTGTTCTAGAGTTATGGTGATTCTTGTGAAATTGGCCCCACCCACAGTCGAGTTTGGAAGTCGATTATATCGCAACGGTGTGCTTTTTTCAAATACCACGAAACAGTGTTGTGCAGGACACTCATCACATGATGTGTGCTTTGGTTTGGTGAAGACTGGACAAAATTTCAAGGGGGAATCGCAAAAAAACTGTTTTGGACCAAATTCAAAATGGCGGGAAATCTAGTCAGACGGAAATGGGCGTGGCCTAGATGAGTAGATGCGGACGGACCCAAGGAATCCAGGGAAAAAATAAGTTTGATGATAGACCATACGGTTCAGAAGTTATGGACCAGAATGTAAAGAGGGCTGTTATAGCTCCACCATCTGCTCAATTTGTGTAATTCTTTCGTGTAGAATAAAAGGCCCCTCTGTGCACCTCCCTACCAAGTTTCGTAGCTGTAGCTGTTATGGTTTCTGAATTACAGCTAATTTACTGCAAGATTTTTCGAAACCCCATGCAAGTCAATGGGGGAAAAAAATATTATGACATCACAATTGCTCGAGTGACATTAGTGATGGCATCACAATTGCTTGACTGACTGATGACATCACAAATACAACCTAATTGCCAAAGGTAATTAAGGTAATTAGGCTATACACAGGGCCAGAATTCAACGTTTTGATGCACTGTGGGCTCAATTTTTGACCGATCGAAAATCTGGTTTGATACTTTTGTGTAGAACAGTCTAACGATGCAGATACTGAAGTTTGGTGTCGTTTGAAGAAAAAATGTGGGAGGAGTAGGGTTTAATTCGTTTTTAGCAGTTTTTGCAGTTTTGCGGTCTTTAAACTTCATAATTGGCCATAGGTTGCATTGTACAAAAGTTTCCCCTCATTTAGGCGCACATTTCGGTGAAAGTTGCAAAGCCGTAGCACGTATGCCTGATTTTTTATGAATTTTTTAAGTTTTAAACTTTAGACGGTCGCTGTCGTGCCACCGTTAGGACTATTGGCCCCAAATTTGTGTCAAAGACGTTTGGCATGGGACTGGACCTTTGTGCAAAGTTTGGTTAGTTTTCATCCATGGGAAGTCGAACTTCCCGGGAGGATGAAGAATACAGGCAAATACAAGAAGTGGCCTGGCGCTTCGCTGGCCCGGCCACTAATTATAGCTGCTGCGCAGCAATGGGTCGTGGCCGGGCAAGTCTCAAGGCTTTGATGATAGACCATACGGTTCAGAAGTTATGGACCAGAATGTAAAGAGGGCTGTTATAGCTCCACCATCTGCTCAATTTGTGTAATTCTTTCGTGTAGAATAAAAGGCCCCTCTGTGCACCTCCCTACCAAGTTTCGTAGCTGTAGCTGTTATGGTTTCTGAATTACAGCTAATTTACTGCAAGATTTTTCGAAACCCCATGCAAGTCAATGGGGGAAAAAAATATTATGACATCACAATTGCTCGAGTGACATTAGTGATGGCATCACAGTTGGTTGACTGACTGATGACATCACAAATACAACCTAATTGCCAAAGGTAATTAAGGTAATTAGGCTATACACGGGGCCAGAATTCAACGTTTTGATGCACTGTGGGCTCAATTTTTGACCGATCGAAAATCTGGTTTGATACTTTTGTGTAGAACAGTCTAACGATGCAGATACTGAAGTTTGGTGTCGTTTGAAGAAAAAATGTGGGAGGAGTAGGGTTTAATCTTTTTTGCAGTTTTTGCAGTTTTGCGGTCTTTAAACTTCATAATTGGCCTTAGGTTGCATTGTACAAAAGTTTCCCCTCACAAAGCCGTAGCACGTATGCCTGATTTTTTATGAATTTTTTAAGTTTTAAACTTTAGACGGTCGCTGTAGTGCCACCGTTAGGACTATTGGCCCCAAATTTGTGTCAAAGACGTTTGGCATGGGACTGCACCTTTGTGCAAAGTTTGGTTAGTTTTCATCCATGGGAAGTCGAACTTCCCGGGAGGATGAAGAATAATGGCAAATACAAGAAGTGGCCTGGCCGCTTCGCTGGCCCGGCCACTAATAATAATAAAGGCAAATACAAGAAGTGGCCTGGCGCTTCGCTGGCCCGGCCACTAATAACAACAACCAGGTAAGGCAATAGCTTGGTATTATTAGCAATGGGTATATCTGCGTAATATTAGACTGAGATGTATGTAACAGGGTAATAAGCGGCCAGAAAAAAAGGGTAATAATAACACATTGAAAGATAGCAAATAGGCATCTATGTGTGTGTGTGTGTGTGTGTGTGTGTGTGTGTGTGTGTGTGTGTGTGTGTGTGTGTCTGTCTGTCTGTCTGTCTGTCTGTCTGTCTGTGTGTGTGTGTGTGTGTGTGTGTGTCTGTCTGTCTGTCTGTCTGTCTGTCTGTCTGTCTGTCTGCCTGCCTGCCTGCCCATCTGTCTGTCTGCCTGTATGTCTGTCTAATGGCTGTCTGTCTGCCTGTCTCTCTGTCTGTCTGTCTGCCTGTCTCTCTGTCTGCCTGTCTGTCTGTCTGTCTCTCTGTCTGCCTGTCTGTCTGTCTGTCTGTCTGTCTGCCTGTCTCTCTATCTGTCTGTCTCTCTGTCTGTCTGCCTGACTGCCTGTCGGTCTGTCTGTCCGTCCGTCCGTCTCTCTGTCTGTCTCTCTCTCTGTTTGTCTGTCTGTCTGTCTGTCTGTCTGTCTGTCTGTCTGTCTGTCTGTCTGTCTCTGTCTGTCTCTCTGTTTGTCTGTCTGTCTGTCTGTCTGTCTGTCTGTCTGTCTGTCTGTCTGTCTGTCTCTCTCTCTCTCTCTGTCTATCTGTCTGTCTCTCTCTCTGTCTGTCTGTCTCTCTCTGTCTCTGTCTCTTTGTCTGTCTGTCTGTCTCTCTGTCTGTCTGCCTGTCTCTCTGTCTGTCTGTCTCTCTGTCTGTCTGTATGTCTTTCTGTCTGTCTGTCTGTCTCTCTCTCTCTGTCTGTCTGTCTGCCCGTTCGCTGGCTATCTCAAAAAGTTATGAATGGATTTGCACAAAACTGTGTATAGAAAAGTAAGTCATATATAGGCCAACTTAGAACTGATTAACTTCCAATTCTCACTGGACAAAAGGGGACCTGGCCAATCACAAAATGGCCCCTCACTTCCACATGGATTCACATAACACCACAAAACTTAGAGAGGTTGGCGGAGGTATGCGCAATGCATTACATTTACATTACATTACGTCATTTGGCAGACGCTTTTATCCAAAGCGACTTACAATATCACATTTTTTTCAGCAATAGAGCAATCAACTATGCAACACAGTCTATAACAACTACAACTTTTGAAGGAACAGTGGTACACGTTTAGTTTAGGTTAGTAGTTTTTTTGCACCCAAAAATGGTATGGAGGTATGCACAATGCACCCTGTTCACATTCACACACAGTCACACCTGGAAGCTGACTAGTCTGATCTGCTCACCACTGATCAGCTCCACTGAAGCGGTTGAGGTTAACTCATTCACCGCCAATGACGTCTTTGACGTGTTATCAGAAATAGCCCTCCCCGCCAATGACGTGTTTGACGTGTTTTTGTTTTTATTACTGCAGGGCGTAGTTTAAACACTTCCCCAGCCTGTCACATGGTATCAGGTCCCTATCATCTAAGACAACACGTGAACAAACACATACCGCAGCTGTTGTTTTGAAATTGAGCAGGAGGAAAAGCAGAAAACTGGTAACGCTTCCTTGTGCAGACAGGAGAAACGCCATTGAAACGCGCCTCGGCGCGCTGCACGAGCTGGAGTCGCCTTCCTCTGTGCCAGCCGGGAGAAAGTAATCAAGAGATGTGTTTGATCATCGGAGGAATGAGGAAATGATCGATCAGTTTGCGAGGGCGGTGAGGACGTGTTGAATAGCCGAGGGGAAAACGGGAACGATCAGATAGCAGGGGATATGACAGGGAGACATGGACGAGGAAGGGTGCAAAATAAACACACAACAGCAAGGCACAAGGCAGAAGCGGGAGTCAGAGCAGCCCGCTGTCCTTTCTCAAGAGCTATTCAGTTGGTTCATGTAATCGCTGGGCTGCGTGCCCTCCAGTGTTGCTCCTGGCCAATCCCAGCGCCACAGGGCGTGGTTATTGCTTATCATATGTGGGGTTAGAAATCTAAAAGGGGGATCGTGTGTGTGTGTGTGTGTGTGTGTGTGTGTGTGTGTGTCTGTCTGTCTGTCTGTCTGTCTGTCTGTCTGTCTGTCTGTCGGTGTGTCTGTCTGTCTGTCTGTCTGTCTGTCTGTCTGTCTGTCTGCACACTCACTCACACCGAGTAAACTGTATTGTTGAATGTAAAAAAAAAGCACTTCATGTGTATATATATATATATATATATATTTTTTTTTGTCATTTGTGTCCTAACGAATAATATTTACATGTCTGATGTCAATACAGTTCAAAATAAAAGAATTGAGAGCGAGTTCTGCATGAGATTGTGTGCATAAATACATAAATGCCATTTTCTGCAATTTCTTTTCTCAGAGAGACATTTTGGGGGAAAACAGGGTGTATATAAATGGCTATAAGTAGAGTACAGAACATGCTAAAAGCTCACTTTTTTTTCCCTGGTGAACCCAGAGACGTACATCTTCATTTTGAGGTATTGCAAATCACTCTGGTGCTAATAGATAATTTACTGTGGGTCTTGAAAGATGACCAACAATTATGAAAATCTTTGGCCTGTGCTAAATATTGGCAGTCCTAAACTGGCGGTGAATGAGTTAAGGGCCTTGCTCAAGGGCACCTCAGTGGTGGTAACGAGGGAGGGGCAAGCACTGCTTTTTCACTTCCCCCACCCAGATTTATCCTGCCAGCCTCCGGATTGAACCAACGAGCCTCCAATCATAAACTCACTTCTCTAACCTTTAGGCCACCACTGCCCCCTGAGTCTATCCGCTTCAGAACGCATGGGGTCGGTCTTGAGTCTTTTCTCATTTAAATGCATAATCTATGTTTATTATTATTCTACACACTGCATTCAATAATATATTATGATCGATTGTTTTTTCCCCTCCAAATTATTAATGCCATTAATTGAGCAGCCCTTGTGTGTGTGTGTGTGTGTGTGTGTGTGTGTGTGTGTGTGTGTGTGTGTGTGTGTGTGTGTGTGTGTGTGTGTCAGGGTGGGAATTTCGGCATTTTAGTGGGAAGGCCCTTTGGCCTTCAGCGTCACAAATGTTTTTAGGGCAGAAAGCCACATGCCAGGGCACAAAGGCCATTGATTGGTCTTTTGAAATCGTGAAGAGGGAATTTTCTGAAATCTTTGTTAAAATGAGCCAATTACACATCCTTTGCATAGAGCAGCTACATTAAACTGAGAGCACTGACACTTTTAAAGCAACTGACAGTAGCATGATGGTAGCAGGGCACTGCCAAGGTGGCCTTAGGGATGTCAGGGCATCACGGCCAGAGGGAGGGGCAAGTGTAATTCCCACCCTGGTGTGTGTGTGTGTGTGTGTGTGTGTGTGTGTGTGTGTGTGTGTGCGTGCTTGCGTGCGTGCGTGCGCGCACGTGCGTGCGCGTGTGTGTGTGTGTGGAAAAATGCTGCATAGTGTTCCTTTAAATGTCCATGTTTCCATTATCAAATCTGCTGGTCTGACTTTGTTCATTCCTCCAGGGTGGACCATGGTGAAGAGCAGATGCTGAAACATGATGGAAGATATGATGGAGAGAGGCTGAAGAAATGTAAGTGTGTATTTTTTGTAGTTCTTCCAAATAAAATCCCATAGTTACATTCTGTTTAGATTCATTTGATTCATTTTCCAAAATTTCCCAAAGCCCATCAAACATCCATACTCCACTCTCTCAACATCCACTCTCACAGCTACCCAACCTGCATGCCATCCCCACCTCACCTCCACACATGCACACACACACACACACACACACACACACACACACACACACACACACACACACACACACACACACACACACACACACACACACACACACACACACACACACACACACACACACACACACACACACACACACCCACCTACACACACACCCACATATGCAGATCTTCATCCTCTTCCCTCAGCCACAATCCCGGTCCCCCACCTTAACTCATCACTTCTATCCATAGGACAGTACCTTACATAAACAGATGATCATTCCTCTGTTCTGCAGCTTAACTTATTGGCAGTAAAACAGCCTACAAGTCGTGAAGTGCAGCGATATGGTCCATGAAGCGGCGGAGGGGCGAGACGGCCTGCACTGGTGGAGGGGCACGGAGGACTTTTACACATAAAAAGCAATGAACTGAGGGCAAAGTTCTGCAACTCTTAAAAGCTTTACATAATTCTACATTAAACCCCTCGCCGAATACGCAGAGTGGTTGCAGCGCTGCAGCCGAGCCTCCCGGCACAGCCTGCATGCAGCTCCTCAAAAATGTGATTCGACGCAAATGACGTGAACAGCACGAGTATCATATAACTAGGGATCTCGCACCCTCGATTCCTCAAATCCTGCAGCTCGCCAAGCTGGCCCTGCAGCTCGCATTCACAGATCGGCCGCTGCGCAGCCTTGCCCGCAGCTCAGCTGCTGCGTGGCCAATGAGACCAGCATCACTGATGATGTCAGATTTATGACATCACTGATGATGTCACAGTGGGATTTATGACATCAGTGGGATTTATGACATCACTGATGATGTCAATGGGATTTATGACATCAGTGTGATGTATGACATCACTGATGATGTCAATGGGATTTATGACATCACGGATGATGTCACAATGGGAAACAGAGAAACAAACAGACAGACAGAAAGAGCCCCAGCTCCCATTTATATATTGATGATGATGATGATGATGTAGATGGGGAGTTAACAGGAGAGAATGAAAGCTATTAAAGGAGAATTTCGTTTTTTTTAACCTGCAGCCCTCTCCTCACATTAATTATGATCTGACGACAGGAAAGTCCCGCGAGACTTTCCTGACGAGAGTTGTGTCTCACTGACCCGACAGGCAAAAATGGGATGCTGTCAGGTTTGGTGTGAGACTGGTGGATTTACGTGCGGGTAGTTGATGGCCAAGACAAACTTGGTAACTGAAGTCTCGATGAGTAGGAACGCTGTGGAACTTGGTAGCTGGGTCTGCAAGGTTCGAAGTTGGGAACGGTTGCAGAGTGTTGTCACGAGGTTAGTTTAGTCTATGAAAACTGCAGAGGACCTGCAGAACCGAACCTTTATAGATCCCGAATATGACATCACCTTGTGTTATGACATCACCAGCGAGACCATCCGAAAGGCATGATTGAGACACTTATGAATCATGACATCATCAGTGAGTGAACTATGAGATCACAGTAGGAATGCTGACATCACAGTAGGAATGATGACATCATCTAACAGGTCTAACATCTAACAGTATCCCCCCCTCTTGAGTTATGCATTCCTGCTAAGGTCGCGGCTGTGGCAGATTGGCCTGAACCCTCCACCTTGAAACAGCTTCAACGGTTCCTGGGGTTTGCCAATTTCTATCGACGGTTTATCCTCAACTACGGCCGTGTGGCTGCCCCGCTTACCGCCCTCACCTCCACCTCTACTGCGTTTCGGTGGACCCCCCAGGCCAAGACTGCTTTTTGCGAGCTCAAGCGCCATTTCTCTACAGCTCCCGTGCTCTCCCAACCTGACCCAGAACTGCAGTTCATCGTTGAGGTTGATGCCTCGGAGACTGGAATTGGGGCTGTCCTCTCTCAACACTCTCCTGGGGATCATAAGGTCCATCCTTGTGCCTTTTTCTCGTGTAAGCTTTCACCTGCAGAAGCCAATTATAATGTTGGCGACCGTGAGCTGCTGGCAGTTAAGTCGGCTCTTGAGGAGTGGCGTCATTGGCTGGAGGGTTCCAAGCTCCCGTTCGTCGTGTGGACGGACCACAAGAACCTGGCCTACATCCAAGCTGCTAAAAGATTGAATTCTCGACAAGCCAGGTGGGCCTTGTTTTTCGGGAGGTTCAACTTCACCTTAAAGTCCCTGGAAACCAGAAATATTTCTTTATTATTTAGCATTTTGAGTTCATCACATCACAGGACCCTATGTTAATAAGCCACCAGCCAAATTTGAACGATGATGAACGTCGCAAAGTATATAAATTTAGGTTTGACAGTCGTGGCAAAACTCATGAGAAAATCATTATTTTTTAGAGTGTATTTCTCCCGCGGACTGTGTGGGCGTGTCCCGTCTGCAGCAGGTTTTCCGAGAGAGAGAGAGCGCGAGACAGAGGGGGGGAGGGAAACGGAGAAAGAGATCGAGTTACACAGCACTCGTGCTGTGTACACAGCACTCGTGCTGTGTAACTCGATGCTGTGCTGTGTACACAGTACGAGTGTGTGTGTGTGTGTGTGTGTGTGTGAGAGAGAGAGAGAGAGAGTAACCTGCATCACCAGCCTGTGTGTCTCTCGCTCTCTCTCACTAGTCCCGAGAGAGAGAGAGAGAGAGAGAGAGAGAGAGAGAGAGAGAGAGAGAGAGAGAGGCATAGCGCTTGGCACGACGGCACACAGAGTGGGAGGGAGACGGACAGCGAGGGAGCGCTGTCACTGGGGGCAAAGAACGGACAAAAGGAGGGTGGGTGCGGATTGCGCACCCACCCGCGTGTACAAAGGTTATATAGAGCTTATGACGTCATAAGCTCCTGTGTTTTAGCACCTCGCGCACTGCTGTCTTCAATGAGGAAGTACTTTGTAGAATCTTGTAGAAAAGTGGCGATTTTAAGGCTTTGGGTTGAAAGTAATGTATAATAATTTCGGAGGCACAAAATTACTAACATAAGACCCTAAATAACATAGTTAGAACGTTTTTGTGGATTTTGGTTTCCAGGGACTTTAACTTATCTATAGTTTTTCAAAACTATAGACCATTGACAGACAGCTGGTGTGTCTCCTTGTTTGAGAACAGCAGAAGACAATCTAACCAATATCTTCAAAATCCTCAGTATTTTTGCACTGAACTTTCTCCAGTGGATGTTTAAGTGTATGTTTTACAATTACCGACAGAGATTTTGTTTCGGAAAGTGCAATTTGGGACTCAAACTGGACCAAGCTAGTCCCCAGTCATCTGGCTAGGCTAAGTGGCTACCAGCTCCAAGCCTAGGCCTACCTGAGACGCTTGCCACAGGCTTCAGAGGCCATCACCAGCCCAGCCCCAGGCGTGAGAGGCTACCACCAGGCCAGCAGGCCCCACAGGCTATCTCCACCCACAAGCTTCAGAGGCTACCTCCAGTCCCAGGCTACAGAGGCCTACCTTCAGCCAGGCGTGAGAGGCTACCACCAGGCCAGCAGGCCCCACAGGCTATCTCCAGCCACGGGCTTCAGAGGCTACATCCAGTCCCAGGCTACAGAGGCCTACCTCCAGCCATGCCTGAACGCAAAGGTACCAAGATGGACCCTAAATCTGATGAAGAGGTCTATGTTACAATGACACAGGTCCAGGAAATGCTTCACATACAAAAAGAGCACTTTACCGAGCTCCTTCAACAACAACAGAATAACTCCAAAGATTTCATAAAGCTCATCCTGGATAATTCAAACAAACGGCTTGATGACCTAACGAGAGAAAATCAAGAACTCAAAATGAGCCTACAGTATACCCAAAACAAAGTTGATACTCTTAAAACTGACAACACAAAACTGTCTGCCGACTTCAAAACATTGCAGACGGAGCGGCTCAAAGCCAGTGAGGGGCTTTTTTCCTCAGCTACTTGGATGGAGTACTTAGAAGGCCAATCTAGAAGGAACAACCTGGTCTTTGAGGGTCTTCCTGAATCACCTAATGAGACCTGGGCTGAGTCGGAGGATAAGGTCCGTAAACTACTGGTGGAAAACCTGAAAATGGGCCCACAGCATGCCATAGAGATGGAACGGGCACACCGCACCGGTAAACCAGCACAGAATGGCAGATCCAGACCAGTGGTGGTCAAGTTCCTCCGTTACAAGGATAAGCAGGCTGTACTCACAAAGGCCAAATTCCTCAAAGGTACAGGCATCTTTATTAATGAGGATTATACTGAAGCAGTTCGTCAAAGGCGCAGGGAGCTGCTCCCAGCCATGCACGCAGCCAGAGAACGTGGGGACACTGCCTACCTAAAGAATGACCGTCTCATTGTCTATCCTGCCAACCAAAGCAAAGATAAACCTGAATGAGTAGCTTACGCTCTGTCCAGGTGGTCAGGGTTGAATGCTGCTGATTTTTATTTTATTTTTTATTTTATTTATTTTTTTACCTATGGAATTGGACCGTTTAAACACTCACTGACAGTAGTTACACCCAGGAGAACTTCCATGGGCACCTAAATTTCAACCCATTGGAAGGGTGTGAAGATGGAACAGACTTTCTGTATAATGGTTGTTTTGACCCTGATCTGAATGTTTTTCGTCCACTAATGGCAGAATCAAAAAAATGTTTGTCTTACACCGAAACACAGTTTAATTCCTTGTGTGGAAGCCTCCCCAAGGTTTCAATGTCATTTTCAACTTTTCATATGAATATACGTAGTCACTACCTATCCTGTTTGAAACATGATTTTACTGTCATTGCTCTCACTGAGACTTGGCTCTCAAACGATGTAGAATCTCTATATGATCTGCCGAATTACACTGCACTTCATTGTAATAGGGAGGGCAGGACAGGTGGTGGTGTTTCCCTGTTTGTGCATAGTGACAGCCACTTCATTAACAGAGATGACCTTAAGCTTAAAACAGAAACTAAGGACATCAAGTCTACATTTATTGAAATAACTGTCTAGAAGTGACAAGAAAATAATAATTGGATGTGTTTATCGCCCACCAGATACTGACATTGATAATTTCAATGACAGTATGACCTATACATTGGAATTAATAAATAAAGAAGGTAAAATGGCCTATATCCTCGGCGACTATAATATAGATCTCTTCAAAAGTGATACACACTCATTAACTCTGGATTTTTTGAATAATTTATACTCCAACTACTTCTATCCCATTATCACTGAACCCACTAGAGTGACAGATAAATCTGCTACATTAATAGATAATATTCTGACTAACTCAGGAGATAAAGTGCTCAGTTCAGGTACACTCTGTGTGGATATCTCAGACCATTTCCCTGTTTTTCAATTTTCCCTTATAGAGGAAAAAAAGGAAAAACAATTTGCTGGTAAAGCTACTTACAGGAAATTTAATGGAAAAAATATGACTACATTTAAAAAACTAATTGATGGTCTATCCTGGGAGAGTGTGTATACCCAAACTGATGTAAACCGTGCATACCAAGCGTTTATTGAACCCTTTAATTCTATTCTTAATAAATGTTTTCCATTAGTTACAGCAAAGAAAGCCAGAAAGCAAGACCTTTCTAAGCCTTGGTTTACTAGTGAGATTCAGAATTCCTCAAAGAAAAAAAATTGTCTCTATAAGAAATGTGTACATAATCCCACTCCCCTGAACCAAATTAATTACAAAATATATAAAAATAAATTTAATCATATTATTAGAACAGCAAAGAAATACTATAGTGAGAAATTTAAAGAATCCTCCAATAACATTAAAGAAACATGGTCAACTATTAAACAGCTTCTGAATAGAAAAAACACATTACTACAACCACCAAGTCATTTTGTTGAAGCAGGGAAAACCATCACAAATCCTTATGAGATTGCATGTGGGTTTAATGATTTTTTTGTGAATGTGGGTCCCACTATTGGAGGAAAAATTCCTACCCCAAGTGGAAGCCCCCTTGACTATATTGATGGTTGTTTTTCTTCTTTTAGTACCTTTGATCCTCCTGATTCAAATGAAATACTCAAAATTATAGATCAACTCAAACCATCAGCAGCCGGTCATGATGATATCAGAGCAACTCTTGTAAAAGAGGTAAAATATTCCATTATCAAACCACTAACTTTCATTTTTTCACTTTCACTAGAAACTGGCATTGTACCGAATGACCTAAAGATAGACAAAGTCATTCCCATTCATAAAGCAGACGATCAAAGCGTTTTTACAAATTTTCGCCCAATCTCAGTATTACCATGTTTTTCGAAGATCCTTGAAAAACTTGTATACATTAGAACCCTCCAACACATAAATTCAAACAATATATTGTACAACCATCAATATGGCTTCCGAAAAAAACATTCAACATACATGTGCTTTATTACACCTCATTGACCAAATTTCCTCTGCATTAGACAAAAATTAGTTCGCATTGGGCATTTTCCTTGACCTGTCTAAAGCGTTTGATACGGTGAACCACGATGTTTTACTGTTAAAATTGTCCAGATATGGTTTTCAAGGCGATGTTTATAAATGGTTTAAGAGCTATGTTGTCAATAGAAGCCAATTTGTTTATTTTGGTAATTGTATGTCTAACAAAGCTGTTATGATTTGTGGTGTGGCACAAGGTTCAATTCTTGGCCCTTTATTATTTTTGATTTATATAAATGATCTTGCCGTTGTATCTAGCTCTATATCTTCTATTTTATTTGCAGATGACACTAATCTTTTTCTTTCCCAAGCACTTTAAAACCCTCATTACTGAAGCTAACTCTGGACTCCTTGCCTATTCAAAATGGTTTCAATTAAACACATTGTCTTTAAACGTAAAGAAAACTAATTATATAATCTTTGCTGGCAGGAAGAAATTTGATGATGCTAAAGTATTTATTGAAGGAATAGAAATCCAAAGAGTATATTCCACTCGCTTCTTGGGGGTAATTGTTGACGAAAAATGCTCCTGGAAAGAACACATTGATTTGGTGTCAAAAAAAAAGTCTAAATCTGTGGGAATTATCAGAAAAGTCCACAAATACCTCAACAGATCTGGCATATTAATGTTATATTATAGTCTTGTATATCCATACCTAACTTATTGCAATATTGTATGGGCCAGCACTTATCCTACATACCTACATAAACTCCATTTAATTCAGAAACGTTTTATTAGAATAGCCACTAGTTCCAAGTCCACAGTCACATCTGCCCCCTTATTTTCTAAATTAAAAATATTGACTGTTTATAAACATTGTGGAAACATGTACTTTTCTTTTCAAGGTTCAGTATCAGGGTCACACACTTCCATATCATTTTCAACATTATTTTCTTAAAAATTCAAACATTCACTCCAGATCTACTAGACAATCTAAGTTCCTGCATCTTCCACTTTGTCGTACCACCAGAGGGCAGTTATCCATCAAATACAAAGGTGTTATCTTATGGAACAACTACATCCACCTGATGGACAGCTCACCCTCCCTACCAGTCTACAAAAGAAAACTAAAAGAACATCTGTCCTCAATGGAATTGTGCTAAAAAAAAAATCTGTTGCCATTGTAATTTTTATTTCTTTTGATGTATTGCTCAAATAAGTTTGTTTATTTTGTTTTATTTTATTTTTTATTTTGTACTATCTATGTATTATTACTTGTACTATCTCCTTGGTTATAATATATATATTTTTTAGAAATATATATATATATATATATATTCTACTTGGTGAGGTTCTCGATAAGCCCTTCCAGGGTTTCTTACCTCTCCAAGCACTGATATGTATTGTATTTTATTAATTTCCCCTCCAGGTGAAATACACTTGACATGTATTGTCTTTACAGTGCAAAATCAATAAAATCAAAAAATCAATCTTACCGACCCGGCTCTAAGAACGTCAAGCCAGACGCCCTGTCCCGCCAGTTCTCTGCTGACATACGGACTGAGCCCGAACCGGTTTTGCCTGCGGCCTGTTTTGTGGCCACGGTAACGTGGGAGATTGAGTCGCGTGTCCGTCTAGCCCAACAGGGCCAGCCTGACCCAGAGGGCGTTCCGCCGGGGCGTCTATTCGTTCCTGACTCCGTCCGTTCTGAGGTTCTTCTGTGGGGCCACTCGACGCGGCTTACTTGTCACCCTGGGGTTAGACGAACCCTTGCCTTCATCCACAGGCGCTTCTGGTGGCCCGCCATGGAGGGGGATACTAGGGAGTTTGTCGCCGCTTGCCCGGTCTGTGCCCAGAACAAGACTTCGACCAGGCCTTCGTCAGGCCTCCTTCGCCCCCTTCCTATACCTCGTCGCCCTTGGTCTCATATGGCCATGGACTTTATCCGACGGGAACACAGTCATCTTGACCGTCATTGACCGATTCTCTAAGTGGGCTCATTTTATCCCACTCCCTAAGCTCCCGTCCTCCAAGGAGACAGCGGACCTTTTAGTTTTACACATGTACCGAGCACATGGCATTCCGTCTGACATTGTGTCCGATCGGGGACCCCAGTTCATTTCTCAGGTCTGGAAGGCCTTCTGTTTGGCTCTTGGTACGACTGTCAGCCTCTCCTCGGGTTATCACCCGCAGACTAATGGCCAAGCTGCGAGGGTCAACCAGGAGTTGGAGACCATGCTGCGTTGCACCACAGCTGCTGACCCCTCCCACTGGAGTTTGCAGTTGCCGTGGGTTGAGTACGCCCACAACACGCACCCCAACGCCTCCTTCGGCATGTCTCCCTTTGAGTGTTGCTTCGGTTTTCAGCCCCCCTTGTTTCCCTCCCAGGAGGAGGAGGTTGCGGTGCCTTCCATCCAGGCACATTTGCGCCGCTGTCGTCGCACGTGGAAGAGGGCTCGCACAGCGCTTTTACGTTCCTCTGCCAGGACGCAGGTCCAGGCAAACCGCCGCCGCACACCAGCCTCAGCCTATGTGCCGCGTCAGAGGGTGTGGCTCTCGTCTCGGAACGTTCCCTTGAGGGTCGAGTCCAGGAAGCTTGCACCCCGTTTTATCGGACCTTTTTGCTATTGAGCGGGTTGTGAACCCTGCGGCTGTCCGCTTGGTTCTGCCTGCTTCTCTCCGTCGCATCAACCATACCTTCCACGTATCCCAGAGCCGGTACACTCTAGTCCCTTGTGCCCTCCTGCGGCCCCGCCGCCTCGGTTAATCGACGACCACCCTGCCTACACGGTCCGGCGGCTGTTGGACAGGCGACGCAGGGGTCGTGGGTTTCAATATCTGGTGGATTGGGAGGGATACGGCCCCGAGGACCACAGTTGGGTTCCCCGCCGGTTCATCCTTGACGCTGCGCTCATTCGGGATTTCCTTGCGTCTGATCGGGCGCCGTCTGGCGCCCGTAGAGGGGGGGTACTGTTAGATGATGTCATCATTCCTACTGTGATGTCATCATTCCTACTGTGATGTCACTGATGATGTCATGATTCATAAGTGTCTCAATCATGCCTTTCGGATGGTCTCGCTGGTGATGTCATAACACAAGGTGATGTCATATTCGGGATCTATAAAGGTTCGGTTCTGCAGGTCCTCTGCAGTTGTTCATAAACTAAACTAACCTCGCGACAACACTGCAACCGTTCCCAACTTCGAACCTTGCAGACCCAGCTATCACAGCGTTCCTTCTCATCGAGACTTCAGTTTACCAAGTGTGCCTTGGCCATCAACTATCCGCCCATAAATCCACCATGCCTCACACCAAGCCTGACAGATGCCTGTAACTAGTGAAAAGAGCCCGGGGGAGTAATGCAGTC
This sequence comes from Poromitra crassiceps, assembly GCF_964638095.1. Lineage (NCBI taxonomy): Eukaryota > Metazoa > Chordata > Actinopteri > Beryciformes > Melamphaidae > Poromitra > Poromitra crassiceps. The sequence continues at coordinate 69,525,414 of NC_139626.1, read as the reverse complement.
TGATCGTTCCTTAGGGAACAGTTTATGACGATATGCGTCGAAAACAGGAATAAAACTGTCTATTTAAATGGAGGAAAAGCATGCTGCCACTTGGGCCCCACGGAGCTCCATTCTAGGACTGGCTTTGACGCTATTGATCTCAAAACAACGCCTAGGACGGACAAAAACGCTCCGGAGAGCACTGGGTGAGTCGTCAGATCATAATTAATGTGAGGAGAGGGCTGCAGGTTCAAAAAAACCGAAATTCTCCTTTAATAAGCATATGCACTACATTCTGTCCTTGGGCTAACTTGTAGTCACTGAAATCCTAGTGAAACAATTTACTATTTTTTTTGTTGCGGACTCCCCTGCGACCCCTCGTCAAGCTGATGTTCGAGTATACAGGACTAGCTGTTGCCGGCAAGGCTCCAAGTCAAGGCGGATGCAGAAGTATATTTAAGCCTTTAGTGCAGATGTAACTGGCAATAAAACAGCAATAGAGAGGTCTTGTGTCCGTTCATTTTAGGGCTGTCAGCGTTAACGCGTTAATCGCGCGTTAATGCGTGCCGACCACAACGCGTAATTTTTTTTTATCGCGTTAATCGAATGCCACTATTTTGTCCCTTCGGTCCACCCGTACTTGTAGTCAAGCCGTTCGGTTTCCTGTCTCCTGCTTGTGCAGGAGGCATGGAAGACAATGACAGCAATACGCTTTTAAATGGCTCGTTTTACTTTAAAAAAAAATCCCAAAATGGCACAGTGGACAAGTCAAGAGCCGTAGTTTGCACCTTGTGTAAAACGGAATTAAAATATCACCGAAGTACATGGAGTTTGAGGCGAGCGATCACCTAAAAGTAGCTAGCGGCCAGCTAGCAGCCAGCTAGCTAGCGCGAGACTCATCACTCATTCTTCCTTCAGAGTCTCGGATGCATGGGTCCTCTAACCACTGGGAGGTCGGCTCCAATAGCTTCACGCGATATACACGTTATCAATACACAGTTTCCAATACTGAGCCATTATTCACATGGAAGTGCCAATGTTTTTAGTTCAGACACAGCCTTCTTCGGCTGTGTCATTTTGGGTTTCGACTGCTCCACAGCGCCGCCGCCGGAAGTATCGGTTCTAGATATATTTTGTAGACATTGTTACCTCATGTCTACATTCCAAATCTAAAATTCAAGATCACAAAGTACATTTATTTGCATTCATTTGATTCCCAATCACGACACACTGGTAAGAATGATTAATATCTAAGTAAAAATGCTTTGAAATGCAAAATAATGGCATTTTAAACATGCGATACAAAGATGCGATTAATCGTGATTAATAAAATTAATCGTTTGACAGCCCTAGTTAATTTACTATGTCAAATTAGCTACCGTAGCTCAAGTGTCTGTGTGTGTGTGTGTTTGTGACAGCTTGTGCAGATGTCTCGATCTCTCCCGATATGTCCTTTGAGCCTCAGTCTCCACACAACACTTTTCGTGAGACACCTGTCGACACCTGTCTAACATCTAACATTAAAACTGCCTTAAACCTACTGATCACAGGACAGCTAACCACGGTATCTGAACCAGCTATTCTGGACAGATAATTAATTAATTAACAATACGTATGTAATTATTATTGGGAATAGTTGTAGGAAATGCCTTCTGTAGCACATATGACAGGCTAGTAGCCTATTTGTTACAATCGGCTAAACTTCTCTCTTACACTACTTTTCTACCTTTCTACTTTGTAATTTGTGGGGTTTTCATGTGCCAACATGCAATTTATCATTCTCTCATCATCAACACACACGTCAGTCTTCCCCAGGGCAGCTGTGGCTACATCACCCGTAGCTTACCACCACTGGTACGAATGGTGTGAATGAATAATGATTCCTGTGAAGCGCTTTGGGTGTCTAGAAAAGCGCTATATAAATCCAATCATTATTATTATTATTATTATTTATCAACCACAATATGTAGCCTAAGTATTGTGTATGAATAGGAAACATGCTTTCTGTGCCACTTATGGCACTCAGCTATTTCAAATAATAAATATCCACGTGTTGACGAGTCAAATAGCCTAAACATAATCTGCCCCCCATGAGGTCTTATTTGAACAAATCCAGCCCACAACCTAATATGAATTTGACAAGCAGAGAGAGAAGCAGCACAGCGAAATGACAGCAAAACCGCTTAATTACAACATGCATGTAAACACAATGGTTATCGAGGTAGGAAGAGAAGAATAAGAGCACAGTTACCTCCTGCAGGTGTGAATGATGCTCACTGTACGCTCATGGATTTGCAAAAGTGTAATGTGTAACTGTAATCTGATTACAGTAACTAAGTAACACGTTACTGTAATCTGATTACAGTTACTAAGTAACGCCTTACTGCCCAACACTGGTGGGAACATAGGGCTGTGGGCATCTTCATGTACTGTAACTAAAATTTAAACAAAAAACAACAAAAAACACAAGATGGATTCGCCCAGGTCAACTGCTGACTTACAGGTGACTACATCAGGCAGTTGTGATGTTATCAGTGATGTCACTCGAGCAATTGTGTTCTTCTTAGGGCGCTTTCACACCTACCTCGTTTGGTCCGGACTTTCCAGTTTGATCCGAACCAAAATGACAGTTGTGAAACCTCCCCCGGACCACGGTGCGGACCAAACGCCCGGGCCTTGGTCCAATGAAAAGAGGTGGTCTCGGTCTGGATCAAACTGCACCATCGCTTGCAGTGTGAAAGCATTTTTGGGAGAGTTTGGACTTTCGGACCAAATACAGGAACGTTTAGTTTAACGAGGCTATTTTCAGAGAAACAATGAAAAATGAGCCACTGTAGCACATGGTGGGAGGAGGAGAGCACGTTTTTAATTGAAATATCCGACGATGTTGTAAAAAGTCAAAAGGGGAAACATTCCAACACTTAAACGTTAGGTAGGCTATTTTCAGAGGGGATGAGAGTGAGAGAGGACATCCTACTGTAGGCTATGAGAGGAGGGAAGAGCTGAAGATAAAGAAATTACTTGCCTTTTGTTATCATATTGCATCACTGTTAGAAGCAAAGACACAGACACAAACTAGTCCCTTAATTAATATCAGACACAGCGCAGGCAGACAGACACACCACCACCTCGCTCAACAGGCAGGGAATGATTGACAGGTGTTCCAGCAGGCTAAAGGTGGATCTTTTATGGAGATATAAGCTGCAGCTTATTGTTATTGTTCTCTCCTAATGATTCCTAATTAGCACCTTATTGGCTGTAGGCCTATCGTTGCCGACAATGAAGGCAACATTATTAAACAGAGAGATTTATGAATGAAGTTTGGTGTAACATGCATTCCATGCAAGGGACAACGCTCCCCGTGCGGCTGGCATTCTTTGTTCAGCTTTGGATGGCAGTAGTAGCCTATAGAGGCTAATAGCCTGGTCATGAAATGACTTGAAATGAGTGGTGTGAGTCAACCTCCAAAACACTGTTTCAAATTACAAAGGAAATACCCCCCCCCCCCCCGCCCCCCATACCAACAAACCCATCAAAACATCACATTCACAACAAGCCAACATCATACGTCACGATCTACAAACCAATCATTGTCAACAGTGTTGGGAGTAACTAGTTACTAAGTAACTAGTTACTGTAACTTAACACGTTAAGTGCCATAGCCGAGATAATTCGTCTTACATAATCCAACGCTTGAGTGCCAGAGCCGAAATAACTCGTCTTACATAAACATTTTTTTTTTTTGACGGTGGGACATCAATCAACAACTTTTACATCTTCGAGATCACTATTGGAGCAAGAGAATGTGTATAATCTATTTTACCGACCCACTAAGTGTTGACAGTGCTCCCCCAGACGAGCGAAATCAAAGAAAAAACTGCCGCGGGGAGCAAGCCATTCAAGGAAATGGCGAGGCGATTTTACAGTAATCCATTCCACACTTGTCTTCTTGCCCGAGAGCGGCCGCGCAGGCAGCCGCACACAGAGAGCGGAGAGCGATTTGCAAAATAGATTATAGGTGAAACACACTTTGAAACACCTCAGAAAGACCAGAATCAACATCTGCCCATCGCCCACGCATTCCCCGGCCCATCTTGACTCGCACAAGGAGCGTCCGCACGCAGGCAAGCAGGCAGGCAGGCACGCAGACAGGCAGGCAGGCAGCAGCAACGCGCTTCTGACACGCCCGCTGTAGAGCCAGGAGGAAGGAGGAGAAGACACACGGAGGGAGGAGTTTGAATGAGAGGGGTGTTTCCTGTTGTTATGGAGGAAATTACTGTTCAAAACTATTGTTTAGAATGTCTGACGGTCTTACTGATGCCAAAAATGAATGGTTAAAGTGACTGTTCTGTCGAATTTCACAAAAAGCCATTTATCTCTGAATAAATTTCCAGACGCTGAAACCATGCTGTACTCAACGGCTAATATCTACATAACTACTAACTCTGCAAACTAACTCTTTTAGACAGAGAAAGCACACATTCTATTAGTTATTTTTAGATGATTGGTGTTCATGAATTCTTAACAGAAAATAATCCTCGGCTCTTGTAAAATGAGCCAGAATCCTCAAAAAAAAAACTGGCACAACTTACCTACAGGATGAAAAAATGGCTGGCACTCAATGTGTTAACTAATTTTTTCAGTAACTAGTAATCTAACTAATTACTTTTTCAAATTCAGTAACTCAGTTACAGTTACTAAAATAGTAACTGGGCTAGTTACTAGTTACTTTAGGACATGAAAATAACGGACAACTTCAGAGGATTACCCAGTTTCTGATCCTCAGACCTAGTCCGGGGAGAGAGCTGCAGCCAGAGCCACAGAGGCTAATGACCTTGATAGGCTATACGCCTCCCCAATAAGCGAAGGTTCAATGCCACACTGTGGCACAGCAACACTAACATAATGTGTGCATTAATAACAATCGAAGCGGACTTTTAAAAGTAATGCAAAAGTTACTTTCCCTAGTAACTAATTACTTTGAAGTAACTGGTAACTTTAAAGTAATTAAATTACCTTTTGAGAGAAGTAACTAGTAACTGTAACTAATTACTAATTTTCAGTAACTTTCCCAACACTGATTGTCAAGTATAGTGAGACACAGTTTACACAGGTTTGTTATATCCTCTTACAAAGTCAGAAGAATAAATACTCAGTAAATACCTGAATATTAAGTAGAAATACTTTACTTCCCATGTATGTCGATACTCCCCCCCCCTCACACTCTCAGTCACACACACACACACACACACACACACACACACACACACACACACACACACACAAACACAGACACACACACACACAACACACACACACACACACACACACACACACACACACACACACACACACACACACACACACACACACACACACACACACACACACACAGTCTCTGGGCATGTATGTCCAGGCATGTGCAGGCATGTCAGAGCATGTGCAGGCATGTCAGAGCATGTGCAGGCATGTCCAAGCATGTGCAGACATGTCCAGGCATGTGCAGGCATGTCCAGGCATGTGCAGGCATGTCCGGGGATGTGCAGGCATGTCAGAGCATGTGCAGGCATGTGCAGGCATGTGCAGGCATGTCCAGGCATGTGCAGGTATGTCCAGGCATGTGCAGGCATGTCCGGGCATGTCCGGGCATGTGCATGGATGAGCCGGTCATGGCTTATGCCACCCCATGCCCCCCACACACACACATACTAAGACACTGCAACACACACACACACACACACACACACACACACACACACTAAGACACTGCAACACACACACACACACACACACACACACACACACACACACACTAAGACACTGCAACACACACACACACACACACACACACACACATACTAAGACACTGCAACACACACACACACACACACACACACACACATACTAAGACACTGCAACACACACACAGTGCTGTCAAATTCTGTTATATTCTATTCTAAGCTGCTGCTGTGTTGTGTCTTGTTGTCTCATCAGATGCCTGTGAAATCACACTGGACCCAAACACAGCAGAGAGACACCTCCTCCTGTCTGAAGACAACAGAACGGTGACGAGGGTGACAGAGAAGCAGCCATATCCTGATCACCCAGAGAGATTTGTAGGCAGGCCTCAGCTGCTGTGTAGAGATGGTCTGACTGGTCGCTGTTACTGGGAGGTGGAGAGGAAAGGATCGGTTTCTATAGGAGTAACTTACAGAGGAATCAGCAAGAAAGAAAAGGGTGGTGACTGCAGGATTGGAGAGAATGAAAAGTCCTGGAGTCTGTCCTGCTATGATGATCAATACTCTGCCTGGCACAATAATAAATCAACACGCATATCTTCCCCCTTCCCCTCTAACAGAGTAGCAGTGTATCTGGACTGGCCTGCTGGCTCTCTGTCCTTCTACATAGTTTCCTCTGACATACTGATTCACCTCCACACCTTCACCTCCACCTTCACTGAACCACTTTACCCTGGCTTTGGGTTTGACAGAGGTGCCTCAATGTCTCTGGAGGCCAGGAGGGAGGCGGCTTCAGAACGCATGGGGTCGGTCTTGAGTCTTTTCTCATATAAATGCATAATCTACGTTTATTATTATTCTACAGGCTGCATTCAATAATATATTATGATCGACTGTTTTTTCCCCTGCAAATTATTAATGCCATTAATTGAGCAGCCCTTGTGGGTGAGTGTGTGTGTGTGTGTGTGTGTGTGTGTGTGTGTGTGTGTGTGTGTGTGTGTGTGTGTGTGTGTGTGTGTGTGTGTGTGTGTGTGTGTGTGTGTGTGTCAGGGTGGGAATTTCGTCATTTTAGGGGCAAGGCCATTTGGCCTTCAGCGTCACAAATGTTTTTAGGGCAGAAAGCCACATGCCAGGGCACAAAGGCCATTGATTGCTCTTTTGAGATCGTGAAGAGGGAATTTTCGGAAATCTGTGTTAAAATGAGCCAATTGCACATTATTTGCATAGAGCAGCTTCATTAAACTGAGAGCACTGACACTTTTAAAGCAACTGACAGTGGCTGAGTTTCCCAACAAAGAAGCTTCTTAAGAGTTAAGAAGCTTCTTAAGGAGTTAAGAAGGCTCCAAAGAAGTGTTTCCCAAACGCCGTCTTAACAGCCTTCTTAACACATCGCGAAAGAAGGCTCTTAAGAAGCATCTTAACTGGTGCTGTCCACCATCTCGATGTGAGAGGTCTTCTGCGGCCCACTAGATGGCACTCTGAGCCCACCAGTGGGCCACGACCCAGTGGTTGAGAAACACTGTTGTAGAATAACCTAATCGTGGTCATGTTAAACAAGAGCTTCTTCTATTAAACATTATTGATTTCAGACATGGACTGCAGTTCAAATTGCTTTATATACACAGCATACAACAAAATTGCGAGAAACACTACAGAATTTAAGCGACCTTGGGTTCTGTGAAAGGTGCTATATAAATCCACAACATTCTTATTATAAAAGGAATCCATTCTGATTAGAGGAAGATAGCCTACGGTAAAACATTTAAAACACAAGTAACCATACATACAGGGGAGATTTTCAAGTGTTCCCCAATTTTAAACACTAAAGGGTGCATGAAAGAAAGGAAAAAGGGAAAAACACAAGAGGAACAGTGGACACAAGTATCTCCTTTTGTCTGACGCGGCTGGATCTGCCAGTGTTTTTTCATTAAGAAGGTGTTAAGAATGCCCCAGACCCTTCTTAAAAAACCTTCTTAACGAAAGATCATCTTAGCGCTAAGAAGCTTTTGGGAAACGCAGCCTTCTTAACGGAAGATAATTTTAGGCTAAGAAGCAATCGGGAAACGCGTTGGCTTCGTTGGCTTCTTACGGGAGCCTTAAAGGCCCATTCCGTCAATTGTCACTGTTACTGACACCGGTGGCCGTTAGAGTAACTGCAGGCAGCGTGTGAACGAGCTGACGCGCGGGCACCATACTCGCACGCGCACAAGCAGTTGCCTGGCAACAGCAGAGATGTTGGTTGCTTTGGAACGTTAACTCATAAAAGTCACTTGAAAACGGCAACCTGGACAATTTATCTGTCAGATCAGCCTTGAGATGCCCAGGAAGGATTCTGGATGAATTAGGGGACGTTATTGTGGCATGTTTGGTCGTGTTTTGGCTTGCGTTGGCTGCGGGGAAGTGGATACTCATGTTAGCACAAGCCAGGAAATAGCCTGCTCCCCCTGTATGTACGGTACCGTGTAATGCCTGGAGTTGACCAAACTGAACAATCAAACAATGTTTCATAAGCATGACAGTAACGTTAGGCATATTTACGACTGTTACATTCATTATCCACACAAGACGGTAACGTTATTAGTGGAGCTCGGTGGTGATTTCTATAAATATAGCTAAATCTATTAGTTAGCCGCGTATAGCATCAAGCTAACGTTATGGTTATAATAGGCAGACTCCCCACCGCAGCTAACTGCAGTCAAACAATAATGTTCCATGACCATAAGCATAACGGTAGTAACGTTAGGGTTGCATTACTTCACACAAGACGGTAATGTTAGCAGAGTTTCTGACCAGGTGGTCAGATACTTGTACTACGGAGTGACAATAAAAATCTTGAATCTTGAAAATCCATTAGCAAGCAGCTAACGTTATCTGGTCAAAACCACATTAGCTACAAGCAGCAAGTTCCCTTCATGAACCCGAAAACACAGTCCTGACTCTAGTTTCCCCCCGATGTCGGTCACATTGCTGCTGTCTGGCCAGACGGGCTTCATTAGATAAATATTAGATAAATATTTTTTTATTTATTTAGTGTGGACTTTTTCTGGAGTCTGTTGTTGTTTCCTTTTGCTAGCAGCTAGCGACGAACGTAACGTTAGCCATTTCCTGTTAGCCGTCTTCTTCGTTATTGGTATTTACGCCGGAGCCATGAGGACAAGAGGCAGGCTCGTGAACGCGCAGACGTCACATCCTCTAGCTGTGGCGGGAAATGCTCACCCCTTCGAAAATGCGGTATTTCCATGTATCTTCTGAACGGCTGGTCGGAGAGAAACACCCCTGGTCGCGATTATTAAGTTACGTCAAGGCGCATTCACTCATTGCCAATAAAAAACACTTTGTGCACATTTATTTCTCGCCAGAACCAACGGAATGGGCCTTTAAGAAGGGTCAAAGAAGCTTCTTAGCGCTAAGAAGCTTTTGGGAAACGCATGCCTTCGTAACGAAAGATCATCTTAGGCTAAGAAGCAATTGGGAAACGCGTTTGCTTCTTAAGGGGGCCTTAAGAAGGGTTAAAGAAGCTTCTTAGCACTAAGAAGCTTTTGGGAAACCCAGCCAGTAGCAGGCTGCTAGCAGGGCACTGCCAAGGTGGCCTTAGGGATGTCAGGGCATCACGGCCAGAGGGAGGGGCCTCATGGCCTCCGTGTAATCCCCACCCTGGTGTGTGTGTGTGTGTGTGTGTGTGTGTGTGTGTGTGTGTGTGTGTGGGGGGAAAAATGCTGCATAGTGTTCCTTTAAATGTCCATGTTACCATTATCAAAGATAATCTGCTGGTCTGACTTTGTTTATTCCTCCAGGCTGGACCATGGTGGAGAGAGGGTGAAGAAATGTAAGTGTGTATTTTTTGTAGTTCTTCCAAATAAAATTCTGAATTTACATTCTGTTTAGATTTATTTGACTAAATGTCCTCATTTTCCAAAATTTCCCCAAGCCCATCAAACATCCATACTCCACTCTCTCAACATCCACTCTCCCAGCTAACCAACCTCCATGCCATCCCCACCTCACCTCCACACACCTACACACACACACACACACACACACACACACACACACACACACACACACACACACACACACAGGCCCGTAGCTACCATTGAGGACACCGAGGTCATGACCTCGGTATTTTCCACACCAATTTTTTTTTTTTTTTTTTTTTTTTTTTAAATAGCCCCGGTCCCCAGATCTATTAATCTCTCATTGATGTTTTAATGCGACAGTTGATCGGAAATGCAACAATTTGCTTCCTCTCTGTGTGCTATAGAAGGAAGAGAGATAACTCACAACATTCAGATTTTGCATTGGGGCTAGACTTTGGGGACAGTTCTATTGAAGTGAATGGGTAAGTAACTCCCCTGTAAGTGATGTTTGTGTAGATGGGCCATTGTATTTATTAAATGAGCAGTATTCTGCCATGTGACCTGTATGCAGAATATAAATTATATCATATGGGGAGACATTTATTTTTTGTATCATTTTAAGGCAACAGCACAGTAAAGAGGATATTAATCTAACATGATGTATGTAGTTCTTTATAGATCTAGCCTCTTCATTTTGCTCTCAAAGTGCACCAGATTGAAGCATTTTACTTTAAAATGGACAAAATTTTCTATCCAGGGGGGCACAGCCCCCCCTGGGCCCCCACACCACGATAAAATGACCTCGGTACTTCTCAAACCCTGGCTACGGGCCTGCACACACACACACATGCACATCTTCATCCTCTTCCCTCAGCCACCATCCCGGGCCCCCACCTCAACTCATCACTTCTATCCATAGAGGACAGTACCTTACAGAAACAGTTTCAGATGTTTTGGGTTGAAGGGGAAAAAGGCCTCTGTAGCGACTGGCTACAGGTGATGATGATTCCTCTGTTCTGCCGCCTAACTTATTGGCAGTAAAACAGCCTACAAGTCGACACTTTACTTTACTTTATTGGCATTTAGCAGACGCTTTTATCCAAAGCGACATACAGAAATTATGTACAGCACAGCAATAAAAACAGATAGAAAAACAGTAGAAAACCAGCAGTAAACAAAATGTATAGACAGCAGTAATAAAAACAGATTCACAACACAATCAGATGAAACAAAATATAAAAGTGTATACAGTTCAGTGTTTAAAAACAGTGAATAGGTGGTGCATGAAGACTTCGGTCAGGGGGGAATCAGTTAGGATCTAAAAAGATGTGTTTTTAGTTTTTGAGAAAAGAGGGTAATGTTTCTGTGGTTCTGATTGCGGGGGGGGGTTTGTTCCACCATTTTGGCGCAAGGTGTGGGAACAGTCGTGAAGTGCAGCGATATGGTCCATGAAGCGGCGGAGGGGCGAGACGGCCTGCACTGGTGGAGGGGCACGGAGGACTTTTACACATAAAAAGCAATGAACTGAGGGGAAAGTTCTGCAACTCTTAAAAGCTTTACATACTTCCACATTAAACCCCTCGGCGTATTCGGCGAGGGGTTTAATGTGGAAGTATGTAAAGCTTTTAAGAGTTGCAGAACTTGCCGATGCCGATGCCGATGCCGATGCCGATTAATTAAAAATGCCAATAATCGGCCCCAATTAATCGGCCGGCCGATTAATCGGTCGACCTCTATTAACTCATTCATGGCCAGTTTAGGACTGCCAATATTTAGCACAGGCCAAAGATTTTCATAATTGTTGGTCATCTTTCAAGACCCACAGTAAATTATCTATTAGCACCAGAGTGATTTGCAATACCTCAAAATGAAGATGTACGTCTCTGGGTTCACCAGGGAAAAAGTGAGCTTTTAGCATGTTCTGTACTCTACTTATATCCATTTATATACACCCTGTTTTCACCCAATAGGTCTCTCTGAGATGACAAACAGGAGAAAAGTCAATTTCTGTAAAATACACATTCTCAAGCAGAACTCGCTCTCAATTCTTTTATTTTGAACTGTATTGACATCAGACATGTAAATACTATTCGTTATGACACAAATGAAAAAAAAAAAAAAAAAAAAAAATATATATATATATATATATATATACACATGAAGTGCTTTTTTTTTTACATTCAACAATACAGCAGTGTGAGTTAGTGTGCAGACAGACACACAGACAGACAGACAGACAGACAGACAGACACACCGACAGACAGACAGACAGACAGACAGACAGACAGACAGACACACACACACACACACACACACACACACACGATCCCCCTTCGTTGCGTGATTTCTAACCCCACATAGGATAAGCAATAACCACGCCCTGTGGCGCCGGGATTGGCCAGGAGCAACACTGGAGGGCACGCAGCCCAGCGATTTCATGAACCAACTGAATAGCTCTTGAGAGACAGCGGGCTGCTGTGACTGCCGCTTCTGCCGTGTGTTTATTTTGTTTTGTTCTGGTGCACCCGTCCTCGTCCATGTCTCCCTGACTGTCCTATCCTGCCTGCTATTTGATCGTTCCCGTTTTCCCCTCGGCTATTCAACACGTCCTCCTCACCGCCCTCTGATCGATCATTTCCTCATTCCTCCGATGATCAAACGCATCTGTGGATTACTTTCTCCCGTTTTCTCCGGCTGGCACACAGGAAAGCGACCAGCTCCTGCAGCGCGCGAGGGGCGTTTCAATGGCGTTTCTCCTGTCTGCACATAGTGCACAAGGAAGCGTTTATCCGTTTTTTGCTTTTCCTCTTGCTCAATTTCAAAACAACAGCTGCGGTATGTGTTTGTTCACGTGTTGTCTTAGATGCTAGGGACCTGATACTATGTCACAGGCTGAGGAAGTGTTTGAACTACGCCCTGCAGTAATAAAAACAAAAACACGTCAAACACGTCATTGGCCCTCTGGGCTATTCCTGATAACACGTCAAAGACGTCATTGGCCCTGAATGAGTTAATAAGTATATGCACTACATTCTTTCCTTGGGCTAACTTGTAGACACTGAAATCCTAGTGAAACAATTTACCATTTTTTTTGCTGCGGACTTCCCTGCGACCCCTCGTCAAGCTCAGTTTCAGTTTATTTAAAGAAAGGACAGTACACATTAATCAACATTACTGTAAATGCGCCAGTTTTAGCCAACTGGCTAATTCGCAACTGTAGTCCTTTTGGCAAGATGTTATAAAACCATACACCTAAAACAGAAGCATTAAAAGTAAAACACAATATTTACAACACAATCCAAAATAATAGTAAAAACAATAATACAATACACAATTAACTGATTACAAGTGGTCACATGTTTGATTTGTTAATAGCCAAGTCTTGAGTTTTTTTGTAAAGGTGTGGTAGGTAGCACAGTATCTTATATCAGTTGGTATGATGTTCCAAAACTGAGTGGCTCTGACTGAAAAACAGGATTGACTGAAGGAGCTGGACCTAAACGGCACAGTACAGTCCCCCCTCTGGGAAGATCTTGTGGACCTATAAGCTGATGTTCGAGTATACAGGACTAGCTGCTGCCGGCAAGGCTCCAAGTCAAGGCGGACACAGAAGTATATTTAAACCTTTAGTGCCGATGTAACTGGCAATAAAACAGCAATAGAGAGGTCTTGTGTCCGTTAATTTTAGGGTTGTCAGCGTTAACACGTTAATCCCGCGTTAATGCGTGCCGACCACAACGCGTTATTTTTTTTATCGCGTTAATCGCATGCCACTATTTTGTCCCTTCATCGCACCCGTACTTGTAGTCAAGTCGTTCGGTTTCCTGTCTCCTGCTTGTGCAGGAGGCATGGAAGAGAACGACAGCAATACGTTTTTAAATGGCTCGTTTTACTTTAAAAAAACTCCCCAAATGGCACAGTGGACAAGTAGTCCATGGGCCAAACACCAAAATTTCACATATCGGTACCACTCAAGTGGGTAAATTCTAATCATGATTTTTGAACATGTATATATCCATAGATGATATTTTAGTATGATAGCCTTTCCAGAATGGTAGCTTTCTCACGGTTATCAGCTCATGAAGTTAGCCAGCCCCTACAATAATTTGGATTCTAGGTGCTGATGCATATCCTATTCTAGGCTCTTTTTAGGACCTTTACTCATGTTTGATGAGAATATATTTGATAGAATTTTAAAGGGTAGCTTCCTAGCTTTCATTTAACCTCAGTTGTGTGTCTCTCTGACAAATACAGAGGTCACAGGAGCTCCTCAAACTGTCAGTGACATTCGTTTTTCCACAATTTTCGTCTAAACTATAGTTTTATTTCAGCACTGTGGCATCTAGGAACATCAGAGATATAAACAACAAACACTGGAATACTCACAGGACTATAAGGATTCAGAAAAAGTATCATGTGCCCATACTATCCCATCGTGAGGGGTGAATGTGGCCCTTAAGGTAGAAGAATGACTTCTCAAGGGAAATGAGCCAGAGCCCTAAATTTAACAAATCGGTACCAGCCAGGTGGGCAAATTTTACTTGTGATTTTTTTAAATTCATATACATCCCTAGATTATGTTTTTATATGATAGACCTTGATGACTGGTAGCTTATTAGTGCTTATCCCCTCTTAAAGGACGGCTTTACCGTGGGGAATATGAATATATATTAAATCTCACGCCCCTAAGGTTTTCGAATCCGTTGAAATTTTTGAAATTGCTTGTTCACTGCCAGAGATATCAAGCATCTCTCACATATTTTTTGGGCCAGCCGACGCGTTTCGCGTCATCTGGCCCAAGTCCGCCTTGCGGAAGTCGAGCACCTATGAACTACAATTGTTGTGAGCCATGGTCCCGCCTCTAGAGGTCCTCCACGCCCCTTCAGAGGTCTTGAACAAAAACATAAGGCAGCCATCTTTTTCCACCACCTAGCCTGCTGTAGCTAGGTTAGCTTTCCATAGCTCCTTGCAAAGAGACCATATCTCGGGAAGGGAAGCACGGACAGACACGGGACTGGCGGCATTGGAAAGCTCGTCAAATTTTACATCTAGTAGTAGGTGCGTTGATGTAACGAAATCAATGCTGAGCAATGTACCCATTTTTACACATTTTTACATAAAATAGTTACAACATCAGATGCGCGTAACTCCTACGAAAATGCCTTAAAATGCATGAACATTTTTTTATGAAGACATCTCCCGACATATATACTACCGTTTAAATTTGGTGCAATTTGGAGGCAATTTTTTTTTTTTTTTTCTTGTTCTACTAAATCTTTTTATGTCGAAGCCTTCTTCTTCTTCGACTTTTATGGCGGTTGGCAAGCATATATGTGCATTACCGCCACCTACTGGAGTTTGATATCAGCCAAATGCCTGAGGGGTGGGCGTGGAAACGAAGGCCACGCGAGCCCAGTGCATTGTGGGAAATGTAGGATTTCGGGTTCCCGCACCCGCCCCTCCCCTTCACCACCCCCCCCCCCCCCCACACACACACACACACACAGAGTGGATTTCGGTTGATATCTCTGGCAGTGAACCTCCAATTTCAAAAATTTCAACGGATTCGAAAACCTTAGGGGCGTGAGATTTAATATATATTCATATTCCCCACAGTAAAGCCGTCCTTTAAATTATGGACTGCTGTCGTTCAAAACTAGGAAAGTGCCCTCCCTGGAAATAATCTTTCTTTCATTATCCGTTGCCTAGGGTGTGTCTGGACTACTGTTAATATTACATAGATATAGGCAAACTATCCTATGATATTGTACATACTATACTATACTATACTATACTATACTACTAGATACACTATGCTTGTCTACTAAAGTGGCACATTTCTCAGTCAAAAACAGAGTAAATTGACACGTTTCTCAGTCAAAAATAGTTTTATTTGTGTTACATTATATGAACAGCCACATTCAAAATGTTTCCAGTCTTTCAGGACAATATTAGGACAATCTACCCTTCCTGAGACACCATGCCACCCACGAGGGCAACACCATCATCGTCATTCACATCTGAGTGTGCTGGTTGGCACATTTTTGTAGTTTGCACAGGTTTGTGCACTTCAGACCATTATTGAGACCTGTGCACTCTGGTGGTTTGCACAACCTCACACACTTGCAGGAGAGCAACTGCAAAACGGTCTGGTGCTGGGGAACCGCACATCCACTGGATTTCAAGCTGCCCCTCATCGTCTGTGGTCCACCCATGGTCCTTGGGGCTTGGTACAGATGGCTGGGTTTGAAGAGACCGTCTAGAGATTGCAGTCTGATCTTTTGCATGAATGGAATGCATTAATAGCCAATCCTCAAATGGTGGAAGCTGGCTGGACTCGACCTCCCCACGTCTGGTGCAGAAAAGTTGGTATCGGAGGAGGTTGACATCTGTAATGTGTGTAGAGGGTACATACTGTATACATAATACATGTGGCACATGATTTCCAGCAGCTCCTTGAAGAGCTCATTAGAGACATCCCAAGCACGGCCGAGCTCAAGGAAGGCTTCTTGATATGTCCTGTCTGTTCAGGGTGCCCACTTTTCCGTGTCCTGCAAATACGCTGACAGTGTTGCAGCCAGTGAACGTGTGCATGCCAATCAAGGTGCCAGCAATACTATCGCCGCGTGATTTGCATAGTTTGGTGATGTCCTGGAACATTGTCTTGTTCTGTGTTCCACATTTTTGGTACATTGGGCATGGGATGTCCTTGCTCCAACCCAGAGTCAGTAGCAGGACATCTGTGTCTGCCATGATGATCACTGCCTTGAAGCCAGTCTCTGCTACATGGAGAGCATGAATTACCATGCAGGTGTCAGCTTCTTCCTGAGAGGATTTGAGCTGTGTTACCTCCTCCCATTGGTTCTTGTTGATTTTGAAGCAGACTACTTCACAGGTAACATATAAGGCCTTGTCTTGTAGTTTCTATCTGTGTTTGGGTCCTTTCCATTCCTCAAACAAGAATTTGATCAGACTGACTTTGCTGGCAGCGCTGTAGAGCAGTTTCCTCCACTGCTGGATGTTGTGGCTGGAATCATGCAGGTTAGCTACATCTGGCGGGGCAACAGTTGCAGTTGACAAGCTGACAAACTCATATTGATCTGGACTGAGTGGATTCACAAAGGAGTTTCCCATGATATCAACAATGGACTGTACTTTAAGGACCATAGGTGGACCACAGATGATGAGGGGCAGCTTGAAATCCAGTGGATGCGCGGTTCCCCAGCACCAGGTGCCGTCTTGCAGTTGCTCTCCTGCAAGTGTGTGAGGTCGTGCAAACCACCAGAGTGCACATGTCTCAATAACGGTCTGAAATGCACAAACCTGTGCAAACTACAAACATGTGCCAACCAACACAGTGAAGAAGAGCTTGCTGCACAGCTGACAGACTCAGGTGTGAATTACGATGATGGTGTTGCCCTCGTGGATGACATGGTCTCAGGAAGGGTAGATTGTCCTAATATTGTGTTGAAAGACTGGAAACATTTTGAATGTAGCTGTACATATACCGTAACACAAATAAAACAATTTCTGACTGAAAAGCGTGCCAATTTACCCTCTTTTTGACTGGGAAATGTGCCAATTTAGTAGACAATTAAGTATAGCATATATATCTATCTAGTATAGTATAGTATGGTATGGTATGTATAGTATCATAGGATAGCATGCCTATATCTAGACATGTAATATTAACAGTTAGTAGTCCAGACACCCCAGGGAGAGGATATAATGAAAGAAAGATGATTTCCCATAATTCCCATAAGTCCATAATTTAAGAGGGGTGGTTAAGCACTAATAAGCTACCATGGTCATAGGAATTAAAAAAAATCACAAGTAGAATTTCTCCACCCGGATGGTACCGATATCTTACATTTTGGGTTCTGGCCCATTTCCCTCGAGAAGGCATTCTTCTACCAAATTCAAAGGGCAAAATTCACCCCTCACGATGGGATAGTATGGGTTCATTATACCTTTTCTGAATCCTTATAGTCCTATATGAGTATTCCAGTGTTTGTTGTTTGTGTCTCTGATGTTCCTAGATGCCACAGTGCTGAAATAAAGACTATAATTTAGGCGAAAACTGTGGAAAAATGAATGTCACTGACACTTTGAAGAGCCCATGTGAGCTCTTTATTTGTCAGACAGACACACAACTGAGCTCAAATGAAAGCTAAGAAGCTACCCTTTACAATGTTGTCAAACATGTTATCATAGAACATGGTTAAAGGTCCTGAGCCTAAAATAGGTTATGGATCAGCACCTAGAATCGAATTTATTGTAGGGGTTTGCTAACTTCATGAGCCGATAACTGTGACAAAGCTGCCATTCTGCAAAGGCTATCATACTAAAATATCATCTATGGATATATACCTGTTCAAAAATCATGATTAGAATTTGTCCACTTGAGTGGTACCGATATGTGCAATTTTTGTGTTTGGCCCATGGACTAAATAGGGGAAAATAAGAAAATGTCCAATAAATATGAAAAGCTACTCCTGTGGAAAGGCTATCATATATTAATTTACTTATATTGACCCTATAAACAATTTAGTACAGGTAAAGTTTTGCCCACCCATATGGTACCGATATCTGGTCTGGCCCATGGACTAAAGTCAAGAGCAGTAGTTTGCACCTTGTGTAAAACGGAATTAAAATATCACCGAAGTACATCGAGTTTGAGGCGAGTGATCACCTAAAAGTAGCTAGCGGCCAGCTAGCAGCCAGCTAGCTAGCGCGAGACTCATCACTCATTCTTCCTTCAGAGTCTCAGATGCGCGGGTCCTCTAACCACTGGGAGGTCGGCTCCAATGGCTTCACGCGATATACACGTTATCAATACACAGTTTCCAATACCGAGCCATTATTCACATGGAAGTGCCAACGTTTTTAGCTCAGACACAGCCTTCTTCGGCTGTGTCATTTTGGGTTTCGACTGCTCCACAGCGCCGCCGCCGGAAGTATCGGTTCTAGATATATTTTGTAGACATTGTTACCTCCTGTCTACATTCCTAATCTAAAATTCAAGATCACAAAGTACATTTATTTGCCTTCATTTGATTCCCAATCACGACACACTGGTAAGAATGATTAATATCTAATTAAAAATGCTTTGAAATGCAAAATAAAATAATGGCATTTTAAACATGCGATACAAATATGCGATTAATCGCGATTAACTATAGTTAATCGCACGATTAATCGTGATTAATAAAATTAATCGTTTGACAGCCCTAGTTAATTTACTATGTCAAATTAGCTACAGTAGCTCAAGTGTTTGTGTGTGTGTGTGTGTGTGTGTGTGTGTGTGTGTGTGTGTGTGTGTGTGTGTGTGTGTGTGTGTGTTTGTGACAGCTTGTGCAGATGTCTCGATCTCTCCCGATATGTCCTTTGAGCCTCAGTCTCCACACAACACTTTTCGTGAGACACCTGTCGACACCTGTCTAACATCTAACATTAAAACTGCCTTAAACCTACTGATCACAGGACAGCTAACCACGATATCTGAACCAGCTATTCTGGACAGATAATTAATTAATTAACAATACGTATGTAATTATTATTGGGAATAGTTGTAGGAAATGCCTTCTGTAGCACATATGACAGGCTAGTAGCCTATTTGTTACAATCGGCTAAACTTCTCTCTTACACTACTTTTCTACTTCTCTACTTTGTAATTTTGTGGGGTTTTCATGTGCCACCATGCAATTTATCATTCTCTCATCATCAACCACAATATCGTCGCTGTCGTTCCAGGACCTCGAATCTCCAAAACAGCAACTTTTCAGGAAGTTAAAAAAACCTGTTTGCTCTTAAAATACTGAACCAAACGTCGTCAAAGTTGGCACATGTCTTAATTATAGTTAGTTTCCTGCTGAATGTGTCATTACTTTATTAATATCTTACCTGGATAAGCTCAAATGATGTTTATATTATCAGTCCGACTTGGAAGCACTTTCTCCCGGCCAGTCAAGCGGGAGAGAGTCGTATGCTCATGCACGAGCCCCAAGCTCCGGGCCGCGGGGGCGCGTGCAGCAGCAGCAGCAGCAGTGCTCTGAGCCTCTCATGTCCGAGGCGGGGGCTTTCGCATGGGATGAGAACAGTCTGACATAGCGTAGCGTTAACGTTACTTTATTCTCGTCAGAAAACACTCCGATTTGCATGTTAAAACAAGTTTGCAGCCTATAGGAATAACTGGAAAACATTTGATTGATCTATTAACATCAGATGAAGCCAGGATAAGTCAAAACGATATGAGAAATACACAGCGCGTCTGCCGTGTGACTTTTCCGGGTTTATTGTCCTGCATGGGGGGGGGGGGGGGGGGGGGGGGGGGGTACAGACGGAGGTAGGGGACTAATTTCGAGGTTTGACTGACAGATTGAGGGCGAATGGCGTTACGAGATTTACTCACAAGCTCGTTTTAATGCTTTTCCATTGGTTGCATTCGAGGTCCTGGAAGGACAGCGATGATTATGTAGCCTAAGTATTGTTAATACATGTATGATAGGAAACATGCTTTATGTGCCACTTATGGCACTCAGCTATTTCAAATAATAAATATCCACGTTTTGACGAGTCAAATAGCCTAAACATAATCTGGCCCCCATGAGGTCTTATTTGAACAAATCTGGCCCCACAACCTAATATGAATTTGACAAGCAGAGACAGAAGCAGCCCAGCGAAATGACAGCAAAACCGCTTAATTACAACATGCATGTAAACACAATGGTTATCGAGGTAGGAAGAGAAGAATAAGAGCACAGTTTACTCCTGCAGGTGTGAATGGTGCTCACTGTATGCTCATGGATTTGCAAAAGTGCATGTAATGTGTAACTGTAATCTGATTACAGTAACTAAGTAACATGTTACTGTAATCTGATTACAGTTACTAAGTAACGCCTTACTGCCCAACACTGGTGGGAACATAGGGCTGTGGGCATCTTCATGTACTGTAACTAAAATTTAAACAAAAAACAACAAACAACAAAAAACACACAAGATGGATTCGCCCAGGTCAACTGCTGACTTACAGGTGACTACATCAGGCAGTTGTGATGTCATCAGTGATGTCACTCGAGCAATTGTGTTCTTCTTAGGGCGCTTTCACACCTACCTCGTTTGGTCCGGACTTTCGGACTTTCCAGTTTGATCCGAACCAAAATGACACGTGTGAAACCTCCCACGGACCACAGTGCGGACCAAACGCCCGGTCCTTAGTCCGATGAAAAGAGGTGGTCTCGGTCTGGATCAAACTGCACCATCGTGTGGTTCGCTTGCAGTGTGAAAGCATTTTTGGGATAGTTTGGACTTTCGGACCAAATACAGGAAAGTTTAGTTTAACGAGGCTATTTTCAGAGAAACAATGAAAAATGAGCCACTGTAGCACATGGTGGGAGGAGGAGAGCACGTTTTTAATTGAAATATCCGACGATGTTGTAAAAAGTCAAAAGGGGAAACATTCCAACACTTAAACGTTAGGTAGGCTATTTTCAGAGAGGATGAGAGTGAGAGAGGATATCCTACTGTAGGCTATGAGAGGAGGGAAGAGCTGAAGATAAAGAAATGACTTGCCTTTTTTATCATATTGCATCACTGTAAGAAGCAAACACACAAACTAGTCCCTTAATTAATATCAGACACAGCGCAGGCAGACAGACACACAACCACCTCGCTCAACAGGCAGGGATGATTGACAGGTGTTCCAGCAGGCTAAAGGTGGATCTTTTATGGAGATATACGCTGCAGCTTATTGTTATTGTCTCTCCTAACGATTCCTAATTAGCCCCTTATTGGCTGTAGGCCTATTGTTGCCGACAATGAAGGCAACATTATTAAACTGACAGATTTATGAATGAAGTTTGGTGTAACATGCACTCCATGCAAGGGACAACGCTCCCCGTGCGGCTGGCATTCTTTGTTCAGCTTTGGATGGCAGCAGTAGCCTATACAGGCTAATATAGCGTGGTCATGAAATTACTTGAAATGAGTGGTGTGAGTCAACCTCCAAAACACTGTTTTGAAAGACAAATGAAATACCCCCCCCCCCCCACCGATACCAGCAAACCCATCAAAACATCACATTCACAACAAGCCAACATCAGACGTCACAATCTACAAACCAATCAATGTCAAGTATAGTGAGACACAGTT
Source organism: Poromitra crassiceps (assembly GCF_964638095.1). Taxonomy (NCBI): domain Eukaryota; kingdom Metazoa; phylum Chordata; class Actinopteri; order Beryciformes; family Melamphaidae; genus Poromitra; species Poromitra crassiceps. Next base: position 69,503,690 of record NC_139626.1, on the reverse strand, counting down.
CACACAGGTTTGTTATATCCTCTTACAAAGTCAGAAGAATAAATACTCAGTAAATACCTGAATATTAGGTAGAAATACTTTACTTCCCATGTATGTTGATACCCCCCCCCCTCACACTCTCAGTCACACACACACACACACACAAAACACAGACACACACACACACACACACACACACACACACACACACACACTAAGACACTGCAACACACACACAGTGCTGTCAAATGTCCATGTGTGGACAATAAAGACATTCTGTTCTATTCTATTCTAAGCTGGTGCTGTGTTGTGTCTTGTTGTCTCATCAGATGCCTGTGAACTCACACTGGACCCAAACACAGCAAACAGAGAGCTCCATCTGTCTGAAGACAACAGAACGGTGATGAGGGTGACAAAGAAGCAGCCATATCCTGATCACCCAGAGAGATTTGACGGCGGGCCTCAGCTGCTGTGTAGAGATGGTCTGACTGGTCGCTGTTACTGGGAGGTGGAGAGGAAAGGAGTGGTTGTTATAGGATTGACTTACAGAGGAATCAGAAGGAGAGGAAAGAGTGATGACGATGACTGTATAATTGGAAAGAATGAAAAGTCCTGGAGTCTGTACTGCTCTGATGATAGTTACTATGCCTGGCACAATAACAAACCAACACGCATATCTTCGCCCTTCCCCTCTAACAGAGTAGCAGTGTATCTGGACTGGCCTGCTGGCTCTCTGTCCTTCTACATAGTTTCCTCTGACATACTGATTCACCTCCACACCTTCACCTCCACCTTCACTGAACCACTTTACCCTGGCTTTGGGTTTGACAGAAGTGCCTCAATGTCTCTGGAGGCCAGGAGGGAGGCGGCTTCAGAACGCATGGGGTCGGTCTTGAGTCTTTTCTCATATAAATGCATAATCTATGTTTATTATTATTCTACACGCTGCATTCAATAATACATGTATATTATGATTGACTGTTTTTTTCCCTGCAAATTATTAATGCCATTAATTGAGCAGCCCTTGTGTGTGAGTGTGTGTGTGTGTGTGTGTGTGTGTGTCTCTCTCTCTCTCTGTGTGTGTGTGTGTGTGTGTGTGTCTCCCTCTGTGTGTGTGTGTGTGTGTGTGTGTGTGTGTGTGTGTGTGTGTGTGTGTCAGGGTGGGAATTTCGTCATTTTAGGGGCAAGGCCATTTGGCCTTCAGCGTCACAAATGTTTTTAGGGCAGAAAGCCACATGCCAGGGCACAAAGGCCATTGATTGCTCTTTTGAGATCATGAAGAGGGAATTTTCGAAAATCTGTGTTAAAATGAGCCAATTACACATTATTTGCATAGAGCAGCTACATTAAACTGAGAGCACTGACACTTTTAAAGCAACTGACAGTGGCTGAGTTTCCCAACAAAGAAGCTTCTTAAGAGTTAAGAAGCTTCTTAAGGAGTTAAGAAGGCTCCAAAGAAGTGTTTCCCAAACGCCTTCTTAACAGCCTTCTTAACACATCGCTAAAGAAGGCTCTTAAGAAGCATCTTAACTGGTGCTGTCCACCATCTCGATGTGAGGTCTTCTGCGGCCCACTAGATGGCACTCTGAGCCCACCAGTGGGCCACGACCCAGTGGTTGAGAAACACTGTTGTAGAATAACCTAATCGTGGTCATGTTAAACAAGAGCTTCTTCTATTAAACATTATTGATTTCAGACATGGACTGCAGTTCAAATTGCTTTATATACACAGCATACAACAAAATTGCGAGAAACACTACAGAATTTAAGTGACCTTGGGTTCTGTGAAAGGTGCTATATAAATCCACAACATTCTTATTATAAAAGGAATCCATTCTGATTAGAGGAATATAGCCTACGGTAAAACATTTAAAACACAAGTAACCATACATACAGGGGAGATTTTCAAGTGTTCCCCAATTTTAAACACTAAAGGGTGCATGAAAGAAAGGAAAAAGGGAAAAACACAAGAGGAACAGTGGACACAATTATCTCCTTTTGCCTGACACGGCTGGATCTGCCAGTGTTTTGTCATTAAGAAGGTGTTAAGAATGCCCCAGACACTTCTTAAAAAACCTTCTTAACGAAAGATCATCTTAGCGCTAAGAAGCTTTTGGGAAACACAGCCTTCTTAACGGAAGATAATTTTAGGCTAAGAAGCAATCGGGAAACGCGTTGGCTTCGTTGGCTTCTTACAGGAGCCTTAAAGGCCCATTCCGTCAATTGCCACTGTTACTGACACCGGTGGCCGTTAGAGTAACTGCAGGCAGCGTGTGAACGAGCTGACGCGCGGGCACCATACTCGCACGCGCACAAGCAGTTGCCTGGCAACAGCAGAGCTGTTGGTTGCTTTGTAACGTTAACTCATGAAAGTCACTTGAAAACGGCAACCTGGACAATTTATCTGTCAGATCAGCCTCGAGATGCCCAGGAAGGATTCTGGATGAATTAGGGGACGTTATTGTGGCATGTTTAGTCGTGTTTTGGCTTGCGTTGGCTGCGGGGAAGTGGATACTCACGTTAGCACAAGCCAGGAAATAGCCTGCTCCCCCTGTATGTATGGTACCGTGTAATGCCTGGAGTTGACCAAACTGAACAATCAAACAATGTTTCATAAGCGTAACAGTAACGTTAGGCATATTTACGACTGTTACATTCATTATCCACACAAGACGGTAACGTTATAAGTAGGGGTGTCACGATATTTCGTCGCACGATATATCGCGATATCGAAACGTCACGATATGCGTATCGTCAGAAAAAAATGATATTGTAAAAAAAAAAAAAAAAAATGTTTTGCTCCTGAATAATAATAGAACAAATTTAGCAGAATCAACACGCATGAGTGAGGGGGTAGACTACTACTGGCATGGCAAAACAGCTCAAGGGGTACATAAGATTACATAAGTTTAGGGACCATTGAGCATGAGTTATTTAAGAAATAGATTGTATACTTTATTTTTCTTTCACCATGCAACAAACATTTAGTTTGTGACAGTGTGACACATTCTATTGCAAGAGAAGCATTATCTTCCATGTTGTTTTATAGTTATTATAATAACAATTTCCAAAAACAGCATTTGTTTTGTATTTTGTGTATTTCAAATGAAAGACTATTTTTCCAGTATTTTCCCAGGGCTCCCTTGAAAAGAGGTTTCGATTTCAACGGGGCTCACATGGTTAAATAAATGATGAATAAATACATAAAAATTATTTACTTTTGTTAAAAAGAATATTGTTAAAATATCGTATCGTATCGTTATCGTGAACCCAATATCGTGTATCGTATCGTATCGTGAAATTAGTGTATCGTGACACCCCTAGTTATTAGTGGAGCTCGGTGGTGATTTCTATAAATATAGCTAAATCTATTAGTTAGCCACGTATAGCATCAAGCTAACGTTATGGTTATAATAGGCAGACTCCCCACCGCAGCTAACTGCAGTCAAACAATAATGTTCCATGACCTTAAGCATAACGGTAGTAACGTTAGGGTTGCATTACTTCACACAAGACGGTAATGTTAGCAGAGTTTCTGACCAGGTGGTCAGATACTTGTACTACGGAGTGACAATAAAAATCTTGAATCTTGAAAATCCATTAGCAAGCAGCTAACGTTACTGTATCTGGTCAAAACCACATTACAGTAGCTACAAGCAAGTTCCCTTCATGAACCGAAAACACAGTCCTGACTCTAGTTTCCCCCCGATGTCGGTCACATTGCTGCTGTCTGGCCAGACGGGCTTCATTAGATAAATATTTATTTATTTAGTGTGGACTTTTTCTGGAGTCTGTTGTTGTTTCCTTTTGCTAGCAGCTAGCGACGAACGTAACGTTAGCCATTTCCTGTTAGCCGTCTTCTTCGTTATTGGTATTTACGCCGGAGCCATGAGGACAAGAGGCAGGCTCGTGAACGCGCAGACGTCACATCCTCTAGCTGTGGCGGGAAATGCTCACCCCTTCGAAAATGCGGTATTTCCATGTATCTTCTGAACGGCTGGTCGGAGAGAAACACCCCTGGTCGCGATTATTAAGTTACGTCAAGGCGCATTCACTCATTGCCAATAAAAAACACTTTGTGCACATTTATTTCTCGCCAGAACCAACGGAATGGGCCTTTAAGAAGGGTCAAAGAAGCTTCTTAGCGCTAAGAAGCTTTTGGGAAACGCATGCCTTCGTAACGAAAGATCATCTTAGGCTAAGAAGCAATTGGGAAACGCGTTTGCTTCTTAAGGGGGCCTTAAGAAGGGTTAAAGAAGCTTCTTAGCGCTAAGAAGCTTTTGGGAAACCCAACCAGTAGCAGGCTGCTAGCAGGGCACTGCCAAGGTGGCCTTAGGGATGTCAGGGCATCACGGCCAGAGGGAGGGGCAACGGAGGCCATGGCCTCATGGCCTCCGTGTAATCCCCACCCTGGTGTGTGTGTGTGTGTGTGTGTGTGTGTCTGTGGAAAAATGCTGCATAGTGTTCCTTTAAATGTCCATGTTTCCATTATCAAAGATAATCTGCTGGTCTGACTTTGTTTATTCCTCCAGGCTGGACGATGGTGGAGAGAGGCTGAAGAAATGTAAGTGTGTATTTTTTGTAGTTCTTCCAAATAAAATTCTATAGTTACATTCTGTTTAGATTTATTTGACTAAATGTCCTCATTTTCCAAAATTTCCCCAAGCCATGCATCAAACATCCATACTCCACTCTCTCAACATCCACTGTCCCAGCTAACCAACCTCCATGCCATCCCCACCTCACCTCCACACACCTACACACACACGCACACACACACACACACACGCTCACACACACGCACACACACACACACACACACACACACACACACACACACACACACACACACACACACACACACACACACCTACACACACACACACACACACACACACACACACACACACACACACACACACACACACACACACACATGCACATCTTCATCCTCTTCCCTCAGCCACCATCCCGGGCCCCCACCTCAACTCATCACTTCTATCCATAGAGGACAGTACCTTACAGAAACAGTTTCAGATGTTTTGGGTTGAAGGGGAAAAAGGCCTCTGTAGCGACTGGCTACAGGTGATGATGATTCCTCTGTTCTGCCGCCTAACTTATTGGCAGTAAAACAGCCTACAAGTCGACACTTTACTTTACTTTATTGGCATTTAGCAGACGCTTTTATCCAAAGCGACGTACAGAGATTATGTACAGCACAGCAATAAAAACAGATAGAAAAACAGTAGAAAACCAGCAGCAAACAAAATGTATAGACAGCAGTAATAAAAACAGATTCACAACACAATCAGATGAAACAAAATATAAAAGTGTATACAGTTCATTGTTTAAAAACAGTGAATAGGTGGTGCATGAAGAGTTTGGTCAGGGGGGAATCAGTTAGGATCTAAAAAGATGTGTTTTTAGTTTTTTGCGAAAAGAGGGTAATGTTTCTGTGGTTCTGATTGCGGGGGGGAGTTTGTTCCACCATTTTGGCGCAAGGTGTGGGAACAGTCGTGAAGTGCAGCGATATGGTCCATGAAGCGGCGGAGGGGCGAGACGGCCTGCACTGGTGGAGGGGCACGGAGGACTTTTACACATAAAAAGCAATGAACTGAGGGGAAAGTTCTGCAACTCTTAAAAGCTTTACATACTTCCACATTAAACCCCTCGCCGAATACGCCGAGGGGTGCGCTGCAGCCGAGCCTCCCGGCACAGCCTGCGTGCAGCTCCTCAAAAATGTGACTCGATGCAAATGACGTGAACAGCATGAGTATAATATAATTACGGATCTCGCACCCTCGATTCCTCCCATCCTGCAGCTCGCCAAGCTGGCCCTGCAGCTCGCATTCGCAGCTCGGCCGCTGTGCAGCCTTACCCGCAGCTCGGCTGCTGCGTGGCCAATGAGACCAGCATCACTGATGATGTCAGATTTATGACATCACTGATGATGTCACAGTGGGATTTATGACATCAGTGTGATTTATGACATCACTGATGATGTCAATGGGATTTATGACATCACGGATTATGTCACAATGGGAAACAGAGAAACAAACAGACAGACAGACAGACAGACAGACAGACAGACAGACAGAAAGAGCCCCAGCTCCCATTTATATATATGATGATGATGATGATGTAGATGGGGAGTTAACAGGAGAGAATGAAAGCTATTAATAAGTATATGCACTACATTCTGTCCTTGGGCTAACTTGTAGTCACTGAAATCCTAGTGAAACAATTTACCATTTGTTTTGCTGCGGACTTCCCTGCGACCCCTCGTCAAGCTGATGTTCGAGTATACAGGACTAGCTGCTGCCGGCAAGGCTCCAAGTCAAGGCGGACACAGAAGTATATTTAAGCCTTTAGTGCCGATGTCACTGGCAATAAAACAGCAATAGAGAGGTCTTGTGTCCGTTAATTTTAGGGCTGTCAGCGTTAACGCGTTAATCGCGCGTTAATGCCATAAGGTGTTTTTTTTAATCGCGTTAATCGCATGCCGCTATTTTGTCCCTTCGTCGCACCCGTACTTGTAGTCAAGCCGTTCGGTTTCCTGTCTCCTGCTTGTGCAGGAGGCATGGAAGAGAACCACAGCAATACGCTTTTAAATGGCTTGTTTTACTTTAAAAAAAACTCCCCAAAAAGAGCCGTAGTTTGCACCTTGTGTAAAACGGAATTAAAATATCACCGAAGTACATCGAGTTTGAGGCGAGCGATCACCTAAAAGTAGCTAGCGGCCAGCTAGCGGCCAGCTAGCTAGCGCGAGACTCATCACTCATTCTTCCTTCAGAGTCTCGGATACGCGGGTCCTCTAACCACTGGGAGGTCGGCTCCAATGGCTTCACGCGATATACACGTTATCAATACACAGTTTCCAATACCGAGCCATTATTCACATGGAAGTGCCAACGTTTTTAGCTCAGACACAGCCTTCTTCGGTTGTGTCATTTTGGGTTTTGACTGCTCCACAGCGCCGCCACCGGAAGTATCGGTTCTAGATATATTTTGTAGACATTGTTACCTCCTGTCTACATTCCTAATCTAAAATTCAAGATCACAAAGTACATTTATTTGCATTCATTTGATTCCCAATCACGACACACTGGTAAGAATGATTAATATCTAATTTAAAAATGCTTTGAAATGCAAAATAATGTCATTTTAAACATGCGATACAAAGATGCGATTAATAAAATGAATCGTTTGACAGCCCTAGTTAATTTACTATGTCAAATTAGCTACTGTAGCTCAAGTGTGTGTTTGTGTGTGTGTGTGTGTGTGTGTGTGTGTGTGTGTGTTTGTGACAGCTTGTGCAGATGTCTCAATCTCTCCCGATATGTCCTTTGAGCCTCAGTCTCCACACAACACTTTTCGTGAGACACCTGTCGACACCTGTCTAACATCTAACATTAAAACTGCCTTAAACCTACTGATCACAGGACAGCTAACCACGGTATCTGAACCAGCTATTCTGGACAGATAATTAATTAATTAACAATACGTATGTAATAATTATTGGGAATAGTTGTAGGAAATGCCTTCTGTAGCACATTTGAGAGGCTAGTAGCCTATTTGTTACAATAGGCTAAACTTCTCTCTTACACTACTTTTCTACTTCTCTACTTTGTAATTTTGTGGGGTTTTCATGTGCCAACATGCAATTTATCATTCTCTCATCATCAACCACAATATGTAGCCTAAGTATTGTTAATACATGTATGAACAGGAAACATGCTTTCTGTGCCACTTATGGCACTCAGCTATTTCAAATAATAAATATCCACGTTTTGACGAGTCAAATAGCCTAAACATAATCTAGCCCCCATGAGGTCTTATTTGAACAAATCCGGCCCACAACCTAATATGAATTTGACAAGCAGAGAGAGAAGCAGCACAGCGAAATGACAGCAAAACCGCTTAATTACAACATGCATGTAAACACAATGGTTATCGAGGTAGGAAGAGAAGAATAAGAGCACAGTTAACTCCTGCAGGTGTGAATGATGCTCACTGTACGCTCATGGATTTGCAAAAGTGTAATGTGTAACTGTAATATGATTACAGTAACTAAGTAACATGTTACTGTAATCTGATTACAGTTACTAAGTAACGCTTACTGCCCAACACTGGTGGGAACATAGGGCTGTGGGCATCTTCATGTACTGTAACTAAAATTGTAAACAAAAAACACACAAGATGGATTCGCCCAGGTCAACTGCTGACTTACAGGTGACTACATCAGGCAGTTGTGATGTCATCAGTGATGTCACTCGAGCAATTGTGTTCTTCTTAGGGCGCTTTCACACCTACCTCGTTTGGTCCGGACTTTCGGACTTTCCAGTTTGATCCGAACCAAAATGACAGGTGTGAAACCTCCCACGGACCACAGTGCGGACCAAACGCCCGGTCCTTAGTCCGATAAAAAGAGGTGGTCTCGGTCTGGATCAAACTGCACCCTCACTTGCAGTGTGAAAGCATTTTTGGGATAGTTTGGACTTTCGGACCAAATACAGGAAAGTTTAGTTTAACGAGGCTATTTTCAGAGAAACAATGAAAAATGAGCCACTGTAGCACATGGTGGGAGGAGCAGAGCACGTTTTTAATTGAAATATCCGACGATGTTGTAAAATGTCAAAAGGGGAAACATTCCAACACTTAAACGTTAGGTAGGCTATTTTCAGAGAGGATGAGAGTGAGAGAGGATATCCTACTGTAGGCTATGAGAGGAGGGGAGAACTGAAGATAAAGAAATTACTTGCCTTTTTTATCATATTGCATCACTGTAAGAAGCAAACACACAAACTTAATTAATATCAGACACAGCGCAGGCAGACACACTCGCCATCTTTGGCTGCTCGGAGTCCTCTCTGAACTTCCCTACAGCTGTGCAGCAATCTCTGACACTGGGGACAACTGTTGATACCGGTGTTTTTTCAGCTCTGCCTATTACGACTTATTTTGCCAATTCCTCGCCTACCTTTTGCTATCTTATCTTTTCTCTGCCTGCGATATCCACATCGCTACTCAATAACTCTTCCCTCTCATTCCGCGGACATCTGAAACAACCGTTCTATCGCTAAACGTTAGCCTAGCCGCCTGCTAGGCTAACGTAAACAAGAGCTGCTAGCCACCAGCTAGCAGCTAACGCTAAACTGTTTACAATGCCCTCGCTCTCCCCCCCGGATAATCACCATGCTACGGGACTATTCAATACGACGACGCTTAGTGGATCCGTGGAATCACGCTCATTTCCTTCGGATGATGAAGTTTTCTTCAAGCTGCTGCCTGATGCTACTTCAACACCAGCTCCCTCAGTAGCCCGGGCCCTCATCGCGCAACAACTAGCCACAACATCCGAGTGACTGGTCCGGCGTCAACCTAGGCTACCAGCCTCTGCTCCCAATGGCCTCAGGTCCCCGGACTGGCCCGGACTGGTCCGGCGTCAACCTAGGCTACCAGCCTCTGCTCCCAAGGCCTCAGGTCCCCGGGCACCGCAACGGCGTGAGCTGCTTCTGGCCGCAGCACTACGACACGCTCCTAACATGGCTAACGCCAGCCATCCCCCTCCCGAATCGGGTAAGATCGATCCAACTCTTACTATCCACTCTCTCTTAGATATGATTAATCTATTAGAAAATCGTGTTTCCCAACTAGAGAACGATAAACGCCAGTCACCTAATGATAGTCTTGTTACACTTAACCAGACTGGCTTCCCTGATCATTTACAATGTACCTCAGTAGCTGATGTGCATTGTGAATTAAGCGAGGATGCTAGCTGCGGTCCAGCTGGTGCCCCCGTTAATGCTAGCCCGCAGCACGACCAGAACAACCCGGCCAATGTCTCGTTGGTCCCACAGTCTGTGGATGATGGGTTTACAGTTGTATCACGCTGCCGTGGCGTTAAACGTGCACAGCCCGCCGCTGTGCAGCCCGTTTCCCAACAAACCACTTCGGTTGAGATTCGGAATAGATTCACGCCGCTTGCTAACTCTCCTGTTCAGCATGCTGCGTCGTCCGCTCCGCCCGACAATATTAAACCCTCTATTCTATTGATTGGAGACTCTATAACCCGCAATATCAAGTTTAACACACCAGCCGAGATAGTTTGTCTGCCCGGGGCCAGAGTACCCGACATTGAAGCTACTCTTAGGGTGCTAACAAACAGCCATAGACAGACAATTACCCAGGCTACCCATGACAACATCATACTACATGTTGGCACCAACAATGCTAGGTTTAAACAATCGGAGATCACAAAGCACAGCATAACTAGGACCTGTGCTTTTGCTAGCAAGATGAGTCGGCATCCATTAATTGTCTCTGGTCCCCTCCCTGTCACACTTAACTCTGACATTTTTAGCAGGCTGTTTTGGCTCAACAACTGGCTGGCCAAACACTGTGCTGATAAGGGCTACCTATTCTCAGATAACTGGCCCTCCTTTAGAGGCATGACTGGCATGCTTAAGATGGATGGCATCCACCCTACCCCATTGGGCGCCAGCACTTTATCAAAAAACCTGGATAGTTGCCTACGGCAAACCCAGACTGCTATCCTTGATTGACAGTTTCACCCACAACATGCAGGGCCACAGGCTGCTAGACAGCCTGTTAGTTCTACTTGTGCGGTTATGGAGTCTGCTAGTTTAATTAACTTAGTCTATCCAATACAGACTGTGCTCCGTCCGCGCCGCACTATTACTAGTAACCGACCCATAAACGCTCTGCAATATCCTAACCCAAACCTTATTGTTATTAATCCGATTGTTACCACCGCCGCTCCGTCTCCGTATTATACCACGATCTCTCAAATTAACACAGTTTCTCTTCGTCGCTCCGTCCCCTCACGCCGCTCTCGCCCACCCCCCAAAACGTTAAACACCAACCTCATTGAGATTAAATCTACTCCTGGTATCGAATGCTCTAAATTAACTAACATTGATGATACATCTATTCAATTTGGATTCATTAATATCAGATCAATCACCAATAAAGCCCTCCTGGTCAATGACTTAATCATTGAACATAATATTGACGTTATGGGATTATGCGAAACCTGGCTAAAACCGGACGTTGTTCTTCCACTCATTGAAGCCTCCCCCCCTAACTTTGACAATTCGCATGTTGCCAGAATGTCAAGAAATGGTGGGGGCGTTGGCCTAATTTATAACTCAAATCTAGGTCTTTTGCAGGATCAAAAGTATAAGCTCCTATCTTGTGCAGTGTTGGGAACGTTACTTTAAAAAAGTAATTAGTTATAGTTACTCACTACTTGTTCCAAAAAGTAACTGAGTTAGTAACTGAATTACTCTATAATAAAAGTAACTAGTTACCAGGGAAAGTAACTATTTGCGTTATCTCCACCTTGAAAATGCCAAATTTTCATGGATTGCTGCAAACCTGAGGGTACCCTCACGGGCCCCTCGGGCCGAGGCCAGGCTTGTTTTTTATTTATTTTTAATTAATAGGTCCGGGGTCGGGCCGTTTCAATAATTCAATTAAATAATGTTGTATTAGCGTACTTGCTTGATTTTACACAGCGGAGCAGTCAGACAAAGAGGAGGAGAGGTGCACAGACACTCCCATAGCCACACACAGACCCTGTCCGTCCATGTACAGCGAGCGGACAGCTCCCGAACACAGAGAGAGAGAGAGAGAGTCAGAGAGACAGACAGAGAGAGGCTGCGCAGGACGGCCGCGCGGCGACGCAGCACGCGGAACAGAGAGGGAGAGAGATGTGTCATTATATCGTAATATTGGCTTCGGGCCTGGCAACGGGCTGGATCGGTCACGGGTCTGCATGTCACGGGCCGGGGAGGGCTTGGGACGAAATTTCAGCCCCGCGCAGCTCTCTACTCCGGACTCGCCATTTCTGCTGCTTCCTCGAATCTGTGGTGTGTCTGTGTGTGTGTGTCGCCTGTGTCCTGACTCCTGGCTCGTGTGTAACACTGGCTCCGATTGGCTACCATGAAACACATGACTCTGCCTTAGCCAATCATAATCGTTTATCTCGTTATAACCCACCCGGTCTCCTCACTTGACAACACTAGTGTAGGCTACGGGTAGTTTACTCAATCATTTCATAGTAACGCACCGCATTTAGCGTTCAGTAACGATAACGGCGTTGTAACGACGGAAACAGTAATTAGTTAGATTACCCCGTTACTGAAAAAATAACGGCGTTACCTAACGCCGTTCTTTTAAACGGCGTTATTCCAAACACTGATCTTGTGAGATACTTACTATGAGACACTCTAATATAGCTGGCCTCGGAGCCTTCTACCTAGTTATGCTCTACCGCCCACCTGGGCCCTATTCATCTTTTCTTGATGAATTTTCCAATTTTCTCTCTGACCTCGTAACCCGCACGGATAGTATCCTTATCATTGGCGATTTCAATATTCATGTTAACCGTAAAGCTGACCCACTCTGCAAAGCCTTTCTATCTTTAGTCGACACCCTTGGCTTTGCTCAGCTGGTTCATGAACAAACGCACTCTAACGGCAACACGCTTGATCTCGTCCTCGCTCGTGGGATTAACGTCTCAGATCTGTCAGTCATGATATACCCTCCAGCACTGTCAGATCATTATCTCATTAAATTTAAAATAGACCTGCCCCTCCGGCAATCAAACCTAGCCGATACCTACACCGCCCGGCGTATCGATAGTTCTACTCCCACTGAACTCGCTGATTTGTTATCGGGGCCGCTTTCCTCTCTCCCAGAGCGGATCGACTCCATTAATGAATTCACAAATCAATTTAATTCAATCTTACTCGCCTCGCTTGATTCTATCGCACCTCTACGTACTAAAATCCGTCGCCCTAAAAAACCCTCGCCTTGGTATACTGACGATACACGCGCACAAAAATTAATATGCAGAAAACTAGAACGTAAATGGCGATCATCCAAGCTTGAAGTCTATCGACTAGCTTGGAGTGATAGCCTACTAAAATACAAATGTATGCTCTCCGCTGCAAGAGCCTCCTACCTATCAGATCTTATTAACACTAATAAAAATAATCCTAAATTTCTATTTGACACGGTCGCAAATCTTACTCGCAAACCCTCCCCCAATACAAACTCTCCATTTACAGCTAATGACTTCCTTGACTTCTTTAACCGTAAAATTATCTGTATTAGAGATGAAATTAGCAACTCTCTATTACTCACAAAGGGTGCTAACCCCTCTCCTAGCCCTGTCCTTAGAACCTTAGACGAGAGTACTATACTCTCGAATTTTGAGACTATCTCTCTAAATGCACTTTCAAAAATTGTACTTTCATCTAAATCCACAACCTGTTTATTCGACCCTCTCCCTGCAAAGTTGATTAAAGAACTCCTTCCAATACTAGGCCCCCCCTTACTTAACATTATCAATAGCTCCCTCTCCTCTGGCATTGTCCCTACCTCCTTCAAATCTGCTGTAATCAAACCTCTACTTAAAAAGCCAAACCTTGATTCTGAGGTTCTTAACAACTTCAGGCCAATCTCAAATCTCCCCTTCCTCTCTAAAGTTCTTGAAAGAGTAGTCTCGACACAATTAACTGACTACCTCTCACATAATAAACTTCTCGATCCCTTTCAATCTGGTTTTAGATCACTCCATAGTACTGAAACTGCTCTTACAAAAGTAACCAATGACCTTCTCCTTGCGTCCGACTCTAATTTCTCCTCTCTTCTCATTTTATTAGACTTAAGCGCAGCCTTCGATACAATCGATCATAAGATCCTCCTACCGCTTATCTAACTACGTAGGTATCCGGGGCACTGCCCTATCCTGGCTAAAGTCATATTTGTCTGATAGGACACACTGTGTCTCATATAAAAATATTATGTCCACTTTCTCCTCAGTGAAGTTTGGTGTACCGCAGGGATCAGTCCTGGGTCCCTTACTCTTTGGAGTTTACTTACTGCCTCTTGGCGAAATTTTCCGTAGATATGGCATTAACTTTCACTGTTATGCCGATGATACCCAAATTTATATACCAATTAGACCAGACGATCGCTCTAAACTCGCTAATCTTGAATCCTGCTTAATCGCTGTTACAGACTGGATGTCAAATAATTTCTTACGACTAAACGCCAACAAAACTGAACTACTAGTTGTTGGCCCAAAAACCCAACTTCCATTTCTCACTGATCTTAGTCTGAACATTGAGAACTGCGTAATTACTCCAAACTCAAAGGTGAAAAACCTAGGTGTTACCTTTGATCCGGTTACATGCTGCCACTCCGACGTGCTGCCACTCCGACGTTCTGCCACTCCGAAATATCGGCACTCAGAAAGGGATCATGTCTCTGTTCCCCGGGTTCTATATTCCCCGTTTTTCACGCCAAACCTAACCTCCCCCCATGCCTAAACCTAACCTCCCCCAGACCCTAACCCAAAACCTAACCTCTCCCACCCCCATGCCTAAACCTAAGGTCGGCATTGTGGCTTCTAAGGTGAACGACCGCCAGTCCGAATAATGGAAGTTAACGTTCGGAGTGGCAGGGCTTCGGAAAGGCAGTCAGTAGCCCTTTGATCCTACTCTGTCATTCGATGCTCACATTAAGGATATCACTAAAATAGCTTTCTTTCATCTTCGCAATATCTCAAAGATCCGTCCCTTGCTAAATGCAACGGATGCCGAAACCTTAATACACGCCTTTGTTTCATCTAGACTCGACTACTGTAATGTCTTATTCTCTGGCCTTCCACTTTGTAGCACAAATAAATTACAACTCGTGCAAAACGCCGCTGCTAGAATTCTAACTAGAACTAAGAAGTTTGATCATATAACTCCTGTCTTAATCTCCCTCCACTGGCTCCCAATTCAGGCCAGATCAGACTTTAAGGTGCTTCTGTTAACCTATAAATCTTTGCATGGGCTCGCACCTCCGTACTTATCTGAGCTAATCATTCCTTATGTTCCCACGCGTACTCTCCGCTCACAGGACGGTAATTATCTTACCGTCCCTAAAATTAAGAAAAAATCAGCAGGTAGCAGAGCATTTTCTTACCGTGCTCCACATCTCTGGAACCAGCTTCCTCTGTCAGTTAGGGAAGCTGGCTCCACTGAAATCTTCAAAACTAGACTCAAAACCCATTTATTCTCCCAATCATTTGGTTGTGCTTGATAGTTGTGTTTGATGATGTCATTCTCTAGAAATATTTATTAGCTCTTGAGTACATACAATCCTGAATTGCTGAGCGGGCTGTCTCAAGCCAGCAATATCATTATAAACTTATACTTGACCTAATTTAATAATATGGCATCAGTCGACCCAGTAGCTTAGATACAAAATCTAATAGCTGGTGAATAAACTTAGTCCTGAACTGCTGAGCGGGCAATCACAAGCCAGCAGTATCAGTATATACTTAGACTTGACCTAATTTAGTTTTGTTTGTTGTAGGTCATGATTAACGGTCCGCATCAACAGGGCTGAATCATTGACAGTGGTGTTAGGTGGTACTTAGACCTGAATTAGCAGTATAGTATTAGTCATCCTAAAAAATAAAAAAAATCCTAATAAATTTTGTTTTGACCTAATTTTATTGTTGTCTATAGAGTTAGTTCCACCTCTGCGCAGATTCCCAGGTGTCCTTCATTGGCCTGACGTACACCCCCGCCGCTGCAGCCCTAGGTCCGGCCGTCATCGCCCTAACCACCTGTCGTCACTCTAGGCCATCTACCCGCTACTCCTTCTACTGTCTGACACCCCGGGCTCTTCACCGACCCCTATCCTCATCATCCTGGTCACCTGCCTGCCTAAGGGAAGGGGGGGACCCCCCCCCCCCCCCCCGGCCTCATCACCTCCAACTCCTATCCTCCCCTCCCCTTAATCACCACCTCCGACTCTTATCCTCCCATCCCCTCCTCTTAGCTAGTATTCTCTAAACCTACGAACACTTAAAGACTACATTTTCTATTTCCTTTGGACTCTACTTTTTACATTTTCAACTCCCTTCCCTGATTTTAGGATAATTTAAAAACTACATTTTTATATCCCTCTGTTGGACTCTTTTTTACATTTTCAATTTTCTGTTCTCTTGTAAATTTTATTTCCATAATAAACCATTTACAGAGTTTCACTGCCGGAAAACTCTGTACATGGTTTAGCCCGGCATCTCTCGGCCTGTCTCGGAGGGGAGTCCCCGGATGGGGGTCCGCTGCTGGGTCCACTGCCTGGGTGGGCCCGCCCCCCGCGTGGCCTGCTCTCTCAGTTCCCAGTCACTAGCTGGGGGCGGGTCTGGGAGCGGGTCGCGTGGGGGGTGGGTTTACCCAGGCGACCATTGCTGGGCCCCTGTAGCACAACGACCTCACAAGGTTCCTCCTCAGCCAAGCCAAGTCACTGGGGCAATCCATTTGGTGGAAAGGTTTTCTTGCGTTCACTGGGGGTGTGGGGACGCCGCTGTGTCCCGGCCTTCTCTCCCACGCCTTATGTGGGGGGGGGGGGGGGGGCCGGGGCGGGGGGCATCGGTGCTCTTCATCACTGGTCGAGGGCTGCCGGTTGGTTTAAAACAGTTTAGGTAGGCGATAGATTAGCTACAGCCTAAGGCTGACCTGTTATAGTGTTCAGGCAAAGATCAGACTAGAGCAGAGTAGGATAGGCCAGATTAGGCTGTAGACTAGCTAGATACTATGTCCCAGTTAGCTCTGGTTAATGCTTAGAGTAGTCAGTTGTCTGATCTCCCCCCCCCCCCTCTCTTTCTCTTTCCCCCGCTCCTTTCCCTTCTTCCCCCTCCTGTTCCCCACTCTCCCACATTTCCCACTCCCCCCCCCCCCCTCTCTTTCCATGCTCTTCCCTCCCCCGCCGCCCCTTCCCACGTTCCCCCTGCTCTCCCTCCCCTGCACCCTCCCACCTCTCCTTCTCTGTTCTCTCCTCCTCCCTGTCCTCTCCCCTCTCTCACATTCCCCCTGCACTCCTTCCCCTGCACCCCCCCACCTCTCCTTCTCTGCTCTCTCCTCCTCTCTGTCCTCTCGGGGGGGGGGGGGGGGGGGGGGGAGGAGGGGGCGGAGAGGTCTGTTCCCTCCCCCGCCTCCTCCTCCCGCGCTCCCCCTGCACCCTCCCACCTCTCCTTCTCTGTTCTCTCCTCCTCTCCCCCTGCACTCCTTCCCCTGCACCCTCCCACCTCTCCTTCTCTGTTCTCTCTGTCCTCTCTGGGGGGGGGGGGGGGGGGATGTGGGACGCTCCCCCTGCTTCTCTACCCTGGCTCTCCCTCCCCTGCACCCCCATCTCTCCTTCTCTCCTCCTCCACATTCCTATCTTCTCCCCACCTCCCCCCTCTCCTCCGTCTATATTGCTCATTCTCTCCCCACCTCCTCCCTCCCCCTGCTCTCTTCTCCCCCACACCTCCCCTCCCTTCCCCTCTCCTGCTCTCTCCTCTTGCTCCTTCCCCACCTCCTATACCCTCCCCACCCCATCACTCTCTCACATTCCCCCTGCTATTCTCCCCTCTCCTGCGCTCTCCTCTGCTCTCCCCTCATTCCTATATTTTCTATATTATCAATTGTTCAAATGTTATCTTTATTCTGTATATTATTGTTACTGTTGTGTCAGCTAGAATTAGCTAGACATACTTTCTGTGAAGCCCTCTGAGACATGCTTGTGAATTAGGGCTATATAAATAAACTTGACTTGACTTGACTTGACAGACACACCACCACCTCGCTCAACAGGCAGGGATGATTGACAGGTATTCCAGCAGGCTAAAGGTGGATCTTTTATGGAGATATAAGCTGCAGCTTATTGTTATTGTCTCTCCTAACGATTCCTAATTAGCCCCTTATTGGCTGTAGGCCTATCGTTGCCGACAATGAAGGCAACATTATTAAACTGACAGATTTATGAATGAAGTTTGGTGTAACATGCACTCATTGCAAGGGACAACACTCCCCGTGTGGCTGGCATTCTTTGTTCAGCTTTGGATGGCAGTAGTAGCCTATAGAGGCTAATATAGCCTGGTCATGAAATGACTTGAAATGAGTGGTGTGAGTCAACCTCCAAAACACTGTTTCAAATGACAAATGAAATACCCCCCCCCCCCCCGATACCAGCAAACCCATCAAAACATCACATTCACAACAAGCCAACATCAGACGTCACAATCTACAATCCAATCAATGTCAAGTATAGTGAGACACAGTTCACACAGGTTTGTTATATCCTCTTACAAAGTCAGAAGAATAAATACTCAGTAAATACCTGAATATTAAGTAGAAATACTTTACTTCCCATGTATGTTGATACCCCCCCCCCCCCCTCACACTCTCAGTCACACACACACACACACACACACACACACACACACACACACACACACACACACACACACACACAGTGTCTGGGCATGTATGTCCAGGCATGTGCAGGCATGTCAGAGCATGTGCAGGCATGTCCAAGCATGTGCAGGCATGTCCAGGCATGTGCAAGTATGTCCAGGCATGTGCAGGTATGTCCAGGCATGTCCAGGCATGTGCAGGCATGTGCAGGCATGTCCAGGCATGTGCAGGTATGTCCAGGCATGTGCAGGTATGTGCAGGCATGTCCAGGCATGTCCAGGCATGTGCAGGCATGTCCAGGCATGTGCAGGTATGTCCAGGCATGTGCAGGCATGTCCAGGCATGTCCAGGCATGTCCGGGCATGTGCAAGGATGAGCCGGTCATGGCTTATGCCACCCCATGCCCCACACACACACACACACACACACACACACACACACACACTAAGACACTGCAACACACACACACACACACACACACACACACACACACACACACACACACACACTAAGACACTGCAACACACACACACACACACACACACACACACACACACACACCCACACCCACACACACACACACACACACACACACACATACTAAGACACTGCAACACACACAGTGCTGTCAAATGTCCATGTGTGGACAATAAAGACATTCTATTCTATTCTATTCTAAGCTGCTGCTGTGTTGTGTCTTGTTGTCTCATCAGATGCCTGTGAACTCACACTGGACCCAAACACAGCACACAGAAAGCTCCTCCTGTCTGAAGACAACAGAAAGGTGACGAGGGTGAAAGAGAAGCAGTCATATCCTGATCACCCAGAGAGATTTGACGGCTGTGCTAATCTGCTCTGTAGAGATGGTCTGACTGGTCGCTGTTACTGGGAGGTGGAGAGGAAAGGAGTGGTTTCTATAGGAGTGACTTACGGAGGAATCAGAAGGAAAGGAAAGGGTGATGACTGCAAGATTGGGGGGAATGAAAAGTCCTGGAGTCTGTCCTACTTTGATGATCATTACGAGGCCTGGCACAATAAGAAGTACACACGCATATCTTCCCCCTCCCCCTCTAACAGAGTAGCAGTGTACCTGGACTGGCCTGCTGGCTCTCTGTCCTTCTACATAGTTTCCTTTGACACACTGACGCTCCTCCACACCTTCACCTCCACCTTCACTGAACCTCTTTACCCTGGGTTTGGGATTAACAAAGGTGGCTCAATGTCTCTGTGTCAGATAGAGGAGTAAGAGAGAAACACACACTGTGACGAAACACAGCTGCTGAGATGATGCTTCACTCTGTACAGGATCACACACACACACACACACACACACACACACACACACACACACACACACACACACACACACACACACACCTCTCACTCTCACACACACACACACACACACACACACACACACACACATGCTTATTGTTCAGGTCATGGCTGCCTGTAGAGGAGCGACAGTTTCTCCTCTCCGTTCCTCTGTATGAGAGAGAGAGACGTCACCACACTGACCCACGTCACTGTGACTGACCTGTCTCTGTATCCACATAGAAGACAGGAAGTGGCCGTGGCCACAATTTTATTTTGTTGTGCCTTCAAATAACACATTGCTTTAATATTGGCAGATAATTATTAAATATATTGCCAAATCCTCATGTTGTAGTCTCTCTCTCTCTCTATCTCTCTCTCTCTCTCTCTTTCTCTCTCTCTGCTTCTCTCTGTCTCTCTCTCGCTCTCTCTCTCATAGTGAATTACAGTGTTGCCAAAGCACAAAATAGTTTGTAACAAACAAAACACAAAACATGATGTTACTTTAACATTATATAGTTCAAACAACAACAACCATGTCAACAATGAAATATACATTGATTGTGCTTGAAATGGAGAGAAGGAAGTTTATCCACTCTCCTTTTCAATCCCTTTCTCTCTGTGTGTGTCTCTCCCTCTGTCTCTGCCTCTTTCTCTCTCTGGATGTGTCTCTCTGTATCTCTTTCTCTCTCCGTTTCTCTCTCTCTCTCTGTCCGTCTCTGTCAAATCAATTCAAATGGCTTTATTGGCATGACATAACACTGTACTTATTGCCAAAGCAAACGTTTAGACATTGAAAAGCTAAACATTATTTTAATTGAACATTAATTAATTAATTAATTAAAGCAATAAATTATCTGTTGTCAGATATAGCAGAGAGAAACTATGGGACAGGTCACATTGTCTGTTGTCATTGCTGTAACAGCAATGTGTGTCAGGAGTCTCTCTCACTCTCTCTCTCTCTCTCTCTCTCTCTCTCTCTGTGCTGTCCATCATGTCTTTTTTATGTGAATACTAATGAGCAACTTGGTAAATATGTGTTTGCATCACATGATCTGTGCTTCTCCTCATAATGGATTTGGATTGGGCTCCATGCCAACAGATATCTGACTCAGAACATTTAAATGTATCAGATTTGACGAGACAGAATCAGGTTCTTGTGTAAATCATCTAAAATGTGTAGTATGTATATCATGTATGTTAATGTTGTCAAGTGAAAAGCATCTACTGTGATATATTATACTGTGATGATGCTATGTAACACCCTTTGAGACATTGTGATAAGGGGCTATAAACATACATTAACTGAACTAACAGAACTATTGTTTTTCATATGCCAGTTAGTTATTGATGATTATTGATAGCTTATTGATGACTATTGATCAGTTATTCAGAGCTCAAGAGGCTACATGAGATGAGTCCCAACTGTTTGTGTGATATTTTAACTTGTAATTGTTAATTAAACATTTGATTAAAAATATTAGATTACAATAAACATCAGATTTTTTTACCTGAACTAAACAAATCTTTAAAGATAACATATTAAAAGGATACAGGAATGAGGTACAAAGATGAGGACTTGTAAGAAGTCGGGCTGTTTCGTTGGTTGTATTTGTTTCCATGCATTTAGTCTTTCTTTTTCCTTTGTTCGTTTTTGAAATTCTTTGATGTTAATTGTGCTAATTGTGATTTGATTCATAAAGTAGTAAGAAGGGGTAGGACTAGAAAAGTTTTAGACTTCATCCTATGTCCTTTTCAACCACATTTGTGTTGAAACAGAAACTTTGGTGGATTGTCCATTGCTGTTTCGAATTTAGCTTTTTCTTATTTTTTATTCTTATTTTTTCTTAGTTTATTTTATGTATTTTTTTTTTTTATCTTTTTAACAATGTTCAAAATAAATTATATCAATCAATCAATCAATCAATCAATCAATCAAAACTAACTGAACTATTGTTTTTCATATGCCAGTTAGTTATTGATGATTATTGATCAGTTATTCAGAGCTCAACAGGCTACATGAGATGAGCCCCAACTGTGTGTGTGATATTTTAACTTGTAATTGTTAATTAAACATTTGATTGAAAATATTAGATTACAATAAACATATTTCTTTTTTACCTGAACTAAACAAATCTTTAAAGATAACATATTAAAAGGATACAGGAATGAGGTACAAAGATGAGGACTTGTAAGAAGTCGTGCTGTTTCGTTGGTTGTATTTGTTTCCATGCATTTAGTCTTTCTTGTTCCTTTGTTAGTTTTTGAAATTCTTTGATGTTAATTGTGCTAATTGTGATTTGATTGATAAAGTAGTAAGAAGGGGTAGGACTAGAAAAGTTTCAGACTTCATCCTACGTCCTTTTCGACCACATTTGTGTTGAAACAGAAACATTGGTGGATTGTCCATTGCTGTTTCGAATTTAGTTTTTTCTTATTTTTTCTTATTTTAATTTATGTATTTTTATCCTTTTAACATTGTTCAAAATAAATTAAATCAATCAATCAAAACAAACTGAATTATTGTTTTTCATGCCAGTTAGTTATTGATGATTATTGATCAGTTATTCAGAGCTCAACAGGCTATAATGAGATGAGCCCCAACTCTGTGTGTGATATTTTAACTTGTAATTGTTATTTGATTGAAAATATAAGATTACAATGAACATCAGATTTTTATGACATTTTGACTTTTGAAATTGCCAAACGTGAGCCATTTGCTCCTATATACATTTGAGTGTTGATATTGGATGCATACAGATTTGCGGATGTCTTTTTATTCTGTTATTCATGTAATAATGTCTTAGACTGTTTTCAATAATGAAGACTACTTCACTAGTCAATGATTGTTTATCCATCCCATTCACTAATCCATGGTTCCTTTCCATTCATCTCTCTCTCCCCTGCAGCAACGCCCTCAGGTTACATCAGCCATTCATAAATATGCACGCCCTCTTTATCCCTGTCCAATCAATGTCTCCCACGCTTTCCCTCTCTTCGGCTGTTGCCAATCACCTAAATGAAGTTCTATTTAAGACTCTTGCAAGTTGTAACTCACCCTGTTTGTTCACCCATATAGCTGCTGTTCCTGCGTAGCTGCTGCTTCGCTGTCCCTCATTTTTGGTCATTTTGCTCGTCGTCAATCTTTTCCTTGCTAAGGAATATCTCTCCATTCATGGAGTAAATCGGCTCAAGCAAAGCGGCCATTTCCCTCCAGCCAGGAGTCCGTCTCAAGTCAACAACAGACTTCAGACTGTCAATCAGTGACCAAACATTTTTGTTCAGCAAGCAGCAATGCATGGAGGCTCACTATTCTTCATCGGACGGGTGTTCAGGCATCCAAGCATGGCTTCCGCACCATGATCATCGCGTCCCCAGGCTTCTCCAGGCAAGCAGGCAGCACCAGGCCGTCCCATTCCACTTCGCCTGTGGTCAATTGTACTACAGGCGCGGATCCTCTGCTATCACCGGGCAGTTAAGTCTTTACTTAAACCGTAAATAAACGGGAGTTTGTGCGAGTTGAAAGATGTCATGTTGCTGCCTGATGACGATGACGTCATCACCGCACATTGTACATTTAATTCACAATTGACTTCATGTTGTTGAGATAATGTGATATGCGGTAAAAAATCACGCAATGGGTTATTCAAAACACCCTTGGCTCATGGAGCATGTCTGAGCAGCATTTTAGAAAGAGTGTTTACTGTATAACCTTCAGACCTAAGTCAGATGGCCCAGGGAATGTTGACGTTTTTTCCGTGTCAAGCTACCCAGTCTTAACACACCACTTCCTGTTAACGAATTTCAAAGTAAAATGCCTTTGGCGTTTGTTTTAACCATAAATAATACCAAAGCTAAAATAATTAATACAGTGTCATGCTAGTCATGTAACAAGATGCTGCCAATCCCATCGTTATATGTTGGCCAACATATATCACTGCGAGTTGCAACTAGCAGTCTATGGTGCATTTGCAAGGCGGTGAAACCATTGTATTTCTTTTATTTGTTTATTAACCAATTTCTTTATATCTCATGCATTAAGCATTACATTTCAGCTCTATAGGGTTGCCGCCAGAATGAACCGTTTGCCCCATGGATCTTTCGGTGTGTCCAGAGTGCCCGAGATGCTATGGCACTTAAGCATCAGTGCTTCTCCAGGCCGGGTCCCGTCAATCACCGTGAATCTGCCCAGACTTCCCCATGGTCTGGCCTCAGCTGCGCCAGCAGGGCTATGAGCAGTCCGTAGTAGCAAACGGGCGTTTGTTGGGGGGAAAAGATGGTCGTTATCTGATGACATCATCACCGGCCATCACCGTATCTTTTTCATTCAAATAGCTACTAATAAGGCTTGCATTCCCATGAATTATTGGCTTGTTATTTTTGAAATAATTGTCCCTGAAAGGGCTGAAAGTGTTGAAGCTATTATCAATTATGTCTGCCTCTCCAGCTAGCTATCCTGTCCATGTGTCATTGTTTATTTTCAGCTCATCAATCTCATCATGTGATGACTGCTGACCCATACAGCATTGCTGGCTAAGCCCAAAATCATCATTGTTCTCATCACCAGTCATGGTTTGGCTAAGCTGGAAATCTTAAAAAAGCTTCTGATTTAAGCTGTATTCAGTCCGTTTGTTGATGTTGACTATGCCAAAATCAAGTCATTGTGTCGTTGTTGATTATCCACTGCCATTCCTTTAAACCATTGCTGGCTATGCTCATGCAGGTCATTTGACCTTTTATCCACTGCCGTTCAAAGCCCTGCTAATGCAGGTCGTTGCTGATCTGGGTCAACTCAGTACTGACCTTAAATACAGGTCTTTGCTGACCTTCTATCTATTGCTGTCCAAAGCCCCAACAGCTGTCTAAAAAATGGACCGGGGGTCGACCCTGGACCTTTTGTCGTGAGGCGGCACGGCTCACCACTTATCCACTGTGCTGTCCGTGTTGTGCATTTTATTTCTGCCTACTTGTTCAGGTATATTTTCCTTGCTTTATGAAGGTTCATTGCACTGGGTAATCTTGGCTGTCTCTCCTGCTAGTGATCCAGTCAAGGCATCATATCATTGTTTCAGCTCATCAACTCATCATCTGATCAATGCAGTCACTCCAGTCCGGACCATACAGCATTGCTGGCTAAGCTCAAAAATCATTGTCATCATTGTAATGTCATGGTTTGGCTAAATCCGACAGTCATAGTTGGTGGGCTAAGATGGAAATCATATAGCCATTGTTGGTGGCTAAACTGGGAATCAAATTATTCGTCACTGTTTAAGCTGAAATCATCATTGTTGTTGACTAATCCGAAATCAAGTATCATGGTTTGGCTAAATCCGACAGTCTAGTTGGTGGGCTAAGATGGAAATCATATAGGCATTGTTGGTGGCTAAACTGGGAATCAAATTATTCGTCACTGTTTAAGCTGAAATCATAGTCATTGTTGTTGACTAATCCGAAATCAAGTATCATGGTTTGGCTAAATCCGACAGTCTAGTTGGTGGGCTAAGATGGAAATCATATAGCCATTGTTGGTGGCTAAACTGGGAATTAAATTATTCGTCACTGTTTAAGCTGAAATCATAGTCATTGTTGTTGACTAATCCGAAATCAAGTATCCTCGTTCTAAGCTAAAAATCAAACATTGCAATCAAGATGAATTCAAAACCACTGTGACAGAATCCTTCAGAAGGAGGCGTCGGGATACACTCCCTGGGACCCTCATTCCTATGGGTTATTTCTTGTTTATTTTTATTTTCAGTCGCATTTTTGTTTTTATTTTTGTGAATCATCTATTATAATTGTTCCATGTCTTAGATCTTATGGTAGGCGGCTTTACATTATGGCTCCCCTACCCAGGTTAGACCCGGGTGCCAGCCAGGTGTGTTCATCTATACTATAAATATCATGGTCATTGCTTGAGGAACTGCCAAACTCGATGAAGAGGGTGTTTGGTGCAAATTGCAAACCTGTGTCAATTTTAAAGTAATTGAGAGCACTGTCCTGATCTTTTTGTCTTAAGATCAAACTGATCCTGATCCTATTGCAAGCCGATGCTGTCGGTCCCCTTGCCATAGCCATTGCTGGCTAAAACCCATTCATTGCAAGCAGGTCCTGCCCCCTCCCTTGCCATTGCTGGCTATCAAGTTTTAAATTCTCCAGTCATTGCCAACCATTGCTGGCTAAGCCCAAATATATCGGATTATTGCCATTAACCATTGCTCACTAAAGCTCATAAATCATGTTGATATAATGATTTATATACTATGTATTTTGATTTTGATTTTGATATATATATATATAATTTTTGTTTCTCTCTTTGCCCTGCCTTCCAGCACCCTAGCCATTTCAGGGTTGTTTTGTTCAGTTTGAACATGACTATTATTCTGCTGGGTCATTATTATTATCATTATTTAATTTGATCATTATTATTATTATTACTAGGAACTGTTTCAATTCTTTATTTTTCTATATGCCTTTGTTAAGTTTCGTAATTTTCATTTACCGGTATTTTTATAATATATATATATATATATATATATATATATATATATTTTTTTTTATGCAATTCTAGATTTCTTTGTCATGGTTCATAGATGGCAGTATATATCTGCGTAAGTCTCAGGTTCATGTTTAAATTAGTTTTTCTTTTTGGGGGGGTTTATTTCTCTTATCTGTATGGAATATCAGTTCATATCCCATATCTTACTGGCCTTCATCTACCAGTGTATATCTGACCTGTTCAAGCAGATTCACTATTGACCCAAGTCCTCTCCATTCATTGAATTACTATAATCAATGTCCCACAGAAACGGGAGGTCCTCCAAAATGTCGTTTTACCCCTTGACCGTCAATCGGTAAGTCATTCTTGCATATCTTTGGTGGTGTTCACGCTCAATCCCTTTGCAATGTCATGCCCATAGACTGTAAATATAAGGTCATGCCCCATTACCCCATTCACCCTGTTCGCTATTGTGCTACCGGATGGCTGAGGTCAATCCCGGGATAAGTCACAATATGAATATAAAGTACAGTCAGATGGCTGAGGTCAAGCCTGGGATACCGTAAGTCTCAGTATGAATGTAAAGTGCTTTCGGTTGGCTGTTTGTCAAGCCCGTCATAAGTCACAGTATGAATACAGTGCTTTCGGTTGGCGAGGTCAAGCCCGTTATAAGTCACAGTATGAATGTAAAGTGCTTTCGGTTGGCTGTTCGTCAAGCCCGTCATAAGTCACAGTATGAATACAGTGCTTTCGGTTGGCGAGGTCAAGCCCGTTATAAGTCACAGTATGAATGTAAAGTGCTTTCGGTTGGCTGTTGGTCAAGCCCGTTATAAGTCACAGTATGAATGTAAAGTGCTTTCGGTTGGCTGTTGGTCAAGCCCGTTATAAGTCACAATGTAAATGTTGAGTGCTACTGGTTGGCTGAGGTCAAGCCCAGGATAAGTCACATTATGAACGTAAATGTAAAGTGCAACCGGAGGCCGAAGTCGAGCCCAGAATAAATCTCAGTATGAATGTAAAGTGCTTTCGGTTGGCTGTTGGTCAAGCCCGTTATAAGTCACAGTGTGAACGAATTGAAGTGCATTCGGATGGCTGTTGGTCAAGCCGGGATAAGTCACAGATACATGTATGCAGGTATGCATGATTGCATGTATGTATTCCCCTCATGTATCCCCATTGCCAAATATCATGTTTCAATTAATCTAACCTGGCTCTAAGTTAGGCTTAATGTTCTTTTCATGCATTTGTTTGAATTTGGCGAGCTCCATGATCCCCTCCAGGCATCTCATTTGTCCCATTTTCTCATATTCCTTTTGGGGTTCTCTATCCTATAAATCACTGACGTCCTCCTCTTGTCTCAGAGGAGCGCCATCATTCCATGGAGTCATTCGCCAAATCTAAGTGTTTTATCATTAAAGTTTATCATACTTTCCTTCTAGTCTCTCATGATTGAAATAATGTCTTAGACTGTTTTCAATAATGAAGACTACTTCACTAGTCAATGATTGTTTATCCATCCCATTCACTAATCCATGGTTCCTTTCCATTCATCTCTCTCTCCCCTGCAGCAACGCCCTCAGGTTACATCAGCCATTCATAAATATGCACGCCCTCTTTATCCCTGTCCAATCAATGTCTCCCACGCTTTCCCTCTCTTCGGCTGTTGCCAATCACCTAAATGAAGTTCTATTTAAGACTCTTGCAAGTTGTAACTCACCCTGTTTGTTCACCCATATAGCTGCTGTTCCTGCGTAGCTGCTGCTTCGCCCCTCCTCCTCCCCTGAACACCACCAATGTCATGACTCCAGTAGAACTCCCTATGGGGGTTCTCTATCCTATAAATCACTGACGTCCTCCTCTTGTCTCAGAGGAGCGTCATCATTCCATGGAGTCATTCGCCAAATCTAAGTGTTGTTTTATCATTAAAGTTTATCATACTTTCCTTCTAGTCTCTCATGATTGAAAAGCAGTTTGAGTATCCTCTGTGTCTGAACTGTGCTGGAGAAATAAACTGGCCTTGTCTTGTTCTCTGTGTCTGAACTGTGCTGGAGAAATAAACTGGCCTTGTCTTGTTCCATGTTGTCTTGGACTCACTTTGACCATCAGCACACCACTGACATCAACTGCCAGCAAACACGGTCTGGTTTTATATAAACATTTTCACAGCAGCCATTTAATATTAATTAGCAGCAACAATATTAATGAGTGGCCTGGCACTGGAATGAAACTATCATTAATGTTATTGGCGACACCTGCGTGCCGTTTACCCTGCTTTGACACGTCAAAATGGCTGCTGTGAAATGGGTCTATTTAGACCCAGAGCTAACCTAACCCCAAGGTTAGCTCTGTCTCAACCTTTTTGAGACAGAGCTCCCTGAAGGCTAGAGAGTCATGTGGAGGGCGACATGTTTGATATAATCTTACCAAACAATATGAACATTGCTCGGTTTACCTTTAAATAATGGATATTTTGCATTTAATTGGTTAGAGGAGACTCAGCTATCTTATTCACTCATTACTGTTCATGATTCCTCAAAATCCTCATAATAATGCTTTACCAAGTGAAAACACAGATGTACATTACAAAGTGAAGTTAATGATTTATCTGTTAACACATTCACTGCCAGCCGTTTTTTTTTTTACTGTAGGTAGGTTCTGGCAGAGGTTTTTTTTGAGGATTCTGGCTTATCTTTAAAGACCCGAGGATTCTTTTCTGCTAAGATTTTGTGAACACACAATATCTCAAAAGAACTAATAGAATGTGTGCTTTCTCTGTCTAAAAGAGTTAGTTTGTAGAGTTAGTAGTTATGTAAGCATTAGCAGTTGAATACAGCATGGTTTCAGCGTCTGAAAAATTATTCAGAGATAAACGGCTTTTTGTGAAATTCGATAGAACAGTCACTTTAACCATTCATTTTTGGCATCAGTAAGACGTCAGACATCTAAACAATAGTTTTGAACAGTAATTTCCTCCATAACAGCAGGAAACCCCCCTCTGCTTCCAACTCCTCCCTCCGTGGGCGTTCTCCTCCGCCCTCCTTGGCTCTGCAGCGGGTCTGTGACAAACGAGTTGCTGCTGCCTGGCAGCCTGGCAGTCTGGATGGGGCTCGCTGGATGGGTTTCGCTCGTTTCTTGGCGGTCCGGTTGAGAGCTCTGATGAAGCTCTTGCGATTCTGGGCTTATTTATGGTGCGTGTTTCAAAGTGTGCATCCAGTCTATTCTTGGAACCCCCCACCGTTGCCACCGCTGTGCGTCAGCGCGAAAGTGAAAGCGTTTTCGCCATCCATTCTACAGTATGAGAACGGCTTCCTCGCGCTTTTCCCTCCAGTTTTGGCTCGCCTCTTCCTACTGTGGAGAGACATGTCGCCACTCAGTGGGTCGGTAAAATAGATTATACACATTCAATACCTCCAATTCTGGTATAGGAGACGTAAAAGGGTTAGATCAACGTCCCACCGTCAAAAAAAAAAAAGTCATTGGCAGTGAACCGTTGGATTTTGTTTGACGTAAAAACACGTCATTGGCAGTGAACGTGTTAATCTGAACAATTAATCCGTTTCAACATTTGAAAGTGAAACAATATGACAGTTTGGGGAGGGGGGGGGGGTATTTTTAGATAGTCTGCGGGGGCCTCATTGGCTCACTGCGAGCACACAGGCGCCCGCGGGAAGGCTGCACTGATCCACATTTTTTGAGTTCCGATCTGATTCCAATACCTGAATTTGGATATCTGCCGATACCAATATTATTCTGATAACAGAGATATTTTTTTTTAATATACAGTACAAGTATAGTACAAGTATACATTTGGCCAATTGAATAAAAAGGAAAGAAAAATACAACTTACAGAAATCAGACAAAATGAAGTAAATATACAAGGCACAGAAGGATAGCCTATAGTGATTCTGCACTATTTAGACATTAGATAGATAGATACTTTATTGATCCTTTGCAGGAAATGCATGTGTCACGTAATGCAGCTACATTCAACATGTCAGGACAAAAACAGGAAAAACATGAGGACATTGAAACATGTAGCAAGGCACACAAAAGTACTATCAAGTACTAAGAAAAGAAAAGAAAAAGGGGCAGCAAGATGATGATAATAATCATACTAAAGTGCATTTTTTTTTGCATCAAGTGACTTACAAGTATCTAAAGAACAGGCACCGCTTGCCAACAAGATTTCAATCAGGAGAGACTAGAGACCAAAGTATGAATAAAGTGATATTTATTACAATAAAGTGAATAATTGACTACAGAAGAATGTTGAGAATAAAGTATTGTTATTAGTCTTTGGCGGTTAGACACCGCAGGGAGATCTTGAGAGAGCAGCATCAGCCCAGATCAGCATCCAGATATATCCCCCTGCAGTGTCTAGATACTGGTGGTGCTGGTGATCTTCCTTCTGAGACTCATCATGAGACTCTTCCGACTGGAATCGGATAGGTCTGCGATGACCGGGAGGAGAAGGGGAGGAGGAGGGTGCGATCCTGACAGCAGCGGTGTTTGAGAGGCTGTATGAGACAGAAACAAGCATATTTAAGGAACCCGCCTCCAAGCAATTGGCTTACGACTGGGTTGTGGAGCAACGTGATAGGCTTATGCTGGAGGTGCGTAGGGTGAGAGGTGATGAGAGCAGTGATGTGACACTATGCAATTGGTTAACAGAGACTGGGCGGCAACCAGCTGATTGTTCATTGAAACCCGGAAATTGACAGCTTATTATGATCTTGTGAGTAGATTGAAGAGTGGAGATATAAAGTGAATTAAGGAAGTGTAAAAGATATTATAGTCTTCCTGCTTGAACTTACGTTGAGAACTACATTTCAATCAGGAGAGACTAGAGACCAAAGTATGAATAAAGTGATATTTATTACAATAAAGTGAATAATTGACTACAGAAGAATGTTGAGAATAAAGTATTGTTATTAGTCTTTGGCGGTTAGACACCGCAGGGAGATCTTGAGAGAGCAGCATCAGCCCAGATCAGCATCCAGATATATCCCCAAAAGATAGGCGAAAGCCCAGAAAACACAGCACTATGAATTTCCCAAATGGAAATTAACTTACCAGTAAGAGACGAACAGGCAGTAATATCTTACCAGGAAAGCGTGATCACTGAGGGATTAAACATAATTAAGCATGGCAGAACATATATCATTGATTAGAAGCAGCAGAATTTCATGAATGAAAACAAGAGCATCCTGAAATTAGCATTAGGAGCATAACCAGCAATGCGAGTCTGTTAGGAACTGACCTGCATGATTAAGGAACTGACCTGCATGATTAAAGTCAGCAATGACCCAAGACAGTAACAACTTGCTTGATGCTCATAGCCAGTAGCTTATACATTCACCTGAATAAGACTTATCCCGGGCTTGACCTCGTCAACCGGTAGCTTATACATTCACCTGAATAAGACTTATCCCGGGCTTGACCTCGTCAACCGGTAGCTTATACATGCATGAACATGTCAGCCTTGACATGGGGTCAGCACTGACCAGCATGATAGAGTTTTAAGGTCAGCAATGACCAGCATGACTATGTCAGCCTTGACATAGGGTCAGCAATGACCAGCATGATAGAGTTTAAGGTCAGCAATGACCACTGACCAGCATGATAGTTTCAGGTCAGCAATGACCAACATGATTGTCAGCCTTGACAAAGGGTCAGCAATGACCAGCATGATAGAGTTTAAGGTCAGCAATGACCAGCCTTGACATGTCAGCCTTGACATGGGGTCAGCACTGACCGGCATTATAGAGTTTAAGGTCAGCAATGACCAGCATGAATATGTCAGCCTTGACATGGGGCAGCACTGAGCTTAATCAGCTGTGGATGAAAGTCAGCATTGACGTGCACTGATAGCATTACAGCTATGTGGCTATGAATTTAGGATGAAAGGACAGCAAGACCTGCAGAGTTAGCACGACAATTATCACAGCCCAATAAAATCCCCAAAATGTTAAATTTTTAACATTTTAACATAAAAAAAAAAAAAAAAAATCCTCTCCATTATCAGAATCTATATTTATTATTAATAAATAATGACATAGCGGAAGAAGCTGAACACTTAACTAGTTATAATAGACCACCACCACCAGTCATATGCAAGCTTACCTAAGCTTTTAAGGCTTTAGAGATCTTTGAGCATTGATGATAGCCATTGCATCAGGGCGCACGTAGGAGGCATATGCAGAAGATGACCAACGGCCCATCTGTTGAAGGGATGCTGTTGAAATGCCCTGTAAGGCCGCAGACGTTGCTGCACCGATCCGAAACGAATGCCCTGAGTATTGCTTTGGGGGTATGTTACATCTAAAGAGAATCTGCTGTAAATGATGGCTAAACCAGTATTTGGACATGGGATTGTTATCTGGGGTTAAAAACAGAGGGGCATGAGGGTCAGAAAAAGGCCTAAACTTCAGAAATTTGCACATGGATTTAAAAGGACAAAATCGGGAGTCTATGCGACCAATAATTATGGCACAAGCGCCACCCGTTTTGGAATGCTTCAGAGTGAGACTGAAGAAGACTGGGTGAAAAGTTATTTCCGACATAGCGACATCTTTGGTCAGATCAAATTTGTTTGAAGAGGTGGTGAATTCACCGGCCCTTAAAAACCCATAAAAAGCTAAAAGGAAGGAACACTCCAAAAGAGCGTCGACATAGGGAGAGATATAACCATCTCTCACAACCTGTAACATTTTATGCAAAATTGATAGAGTAATAGGAAGCCTATTATCACTATTGGCGGGGGAACTTTTTGCAATACCTTTAAAAATTAATTTAATGGTGGGATTGGTAAACAGGCTAGGAAAAGATGGATCAATGCATTTAGCATTAAACTGGATGCCAGCGACCAGACCTCGAATATACTGCGGCTTAAAATGACGCACATCGATGCAGTAAGAAATGAAAGCACAAACTGCAGTGATAGTAACTGGTTTTAGAGACAAATTTAAGGATGAACAAAACAGGGCAAATGTTCTCCAAGCAAAATCATATGATTTCAGGGTAGAGGCTGCTAGCCCTTTCCTCATGTAAAACCTGGCTGATTCCAGATAAGCCTCCAAAGAATGTGGTCTCAGTACAGGGCTAATTCCTCTAGAGGGGGTACTGCTACAGGCATTGGGCTGGCTTCTGGGCAGAGAGTCCTGAACACCTGGAATTTAAACCGGGATAGAGAATCAGCAATAGAATTTTCATGACCAGGCACATGCCGAGCAGTAATTATGAAATTGTGTTTGACAGACAACCACGTGATGCAGCGCATGAATGGCATAATTTGGGGACATGATGAGCGGCCTTTATTAATTATGCTTACGACCGCTTCATTGTCGCACTGTAGAGAAATGCGTTTGCGACACCACAACTTTCCCCACACGTGACACGCTACAGCTACAGGGTAAATCTCGAACAGAGCAGAAGATTGGGTGACTTGGGGGAAATCAACAGGCCATTTGCAGGAAAACCACTGCTCTTGAAAATACCCTCCAAAACCCGCAGAGGGCGCAGCGTCTGTAAAGAACATTAGAGAGTCAGAGGAATAAATCAAGTCGTCATAGAAAAACGTCACGCCATTCTAATGCTCCAACAGGCGAGACCAAAAGCGCAGGTCGGAGCGACAACCTTCATCCAAAACAATATCGTCATGCAGATTATACACAGACGAAGCCAAGGCCAGCAATCTAGAAATGAACGAGCGCCCCTGGGGAATAACACGAATAGCATAATTTAAATGGCCTAGAAGCGAGAGCATTTGCTGCTTGGTTATGGACTGCGCAGCTGTAAACGATTGAATAATTTCACGAATACGCACAAGTTTCTCCTCTGGAAGGGAGGCTTTCATTTCCACTGAATCCAGAGTAATGCCCAGAAACTCGAGGCGAGTGGCTGGACCAATGGTCTTTTCGGCAGAGAGAGGAACGCCTAGATAGTTGAACAGGTGTTTCAACTTGTCTAATGAAGAGCCAGTGTTATCGTACGGAGGGTCTATTAACAAAAAATCGTCAAGCAAGTGGAGCAGGGAGGGAACACGGACCCTGTTTAGAAGGATCCAGCAAAGAGCTTCGGAGATCTGATTGAATATAAATGGACTACTTCTACAGCCGAATGTGAGGCGCGTGGCAAAATACATATTGGATTCCCATTTTACTCCGAAATAATGCCACTGTGAGGGATGAATTGGCATAATCTTGAAGGCGTCTGTAATATCGGCTTTGGACAGCCATGCGCCTTGGCCAGCTAGCTTAATTAGGTGGATGGCATTGTCAACAGTGGAGTAATACAGAGAAAAGGTTGAGGAGGAATTAAGCTATTCACACTTGGAATGGGCCCAGAGTGAGGAGCGGAGAGATCATACACCAGCCTTTTCTTGCCGGAATATTTTCTAGTGGCTATACCGATGGGACTGGAGCGAAAGACTTTAAATGGAGAGGACTTGTATCGTGAGGAATTTAACTCTAAGTTTAGAAAACCAATGCAACTAGAAGGTAAAAGTATTACAAAAGGTTTATTTACAAAAACAAAGTCTCACAGACACTGTGGTTCACCCCCCTCTCTCTCTCTGTTCCTGGGGAATGACCCCTTCTTCCTGTTAGCCACTTCCTTTTATAGACTTCTTCTGAAGTCCCACAACAAAGAGTAGCTTTATGCACTTAGCGCCCCCTACGCTAGAGGGGGTATAACAACATCTAAATTCTCTCTACAGTTTCCCTCCTCTTTTTACTTATTAACAGTAAAACTATTTTATTTAGAAGTTGTTATATTGCATTTCAACTTACTCTTAGTTGTATTCATCATCCCATGCCGATATATACATTCTTGTTAAAAGAAGTACACTTTACTTGGCCATATTCCGAATCCAACTGTGTACTCCTCTCTTTAGAATGCGTTGGCTTATAAATATTTCAAATGCATGCAGATTA
This sequence comes from Poromitra crassiceps, assembly GCF_964638095.1. Classification (NCBI taxonomy): domain Eukaryota; kingdom Metazoa; phylum Chordata; class Actinopteri; order Beryciformes; family Melamphaidae; genus Poromitra; species Poromitra crassiceps. The sequence continues at coordinate 69,468,699 of NC_139626.1, read as the reverse complement.
TAAACTCTGTCTGTGTACAGTCTAGAGAAGTCCTCTGCGACCCCCTCTCTTTGCTTTTGGGACATCACTTAATAAAACCTGTATTTGAAATGTGCCTTGCTGCTATATCACTCCATGTAATGATAGACTCCTTACTCCAAGTATGTGTGGACTCCAAGTTATTTACATAATATACTTCTGATAGATTGGCCTAATCTACCAGTTTAAAGTTGTTGGATCTCATTACAACTATAGCATGCTATCATTGCTAAGCTTAGACACTATACATGACTTATAACATATGAAACATTGCACTACAATCATACACTTCAACATTATATACAAAGTACATACAATACAACATAATTTCATTAGCAGCTTAAATATTTGACATGATTGATGTCATCGTCTTCTCCATTGGCTCCATCCTATACAAGTGTGCTCTATCATTTATTTATAACAGATATTTAAGAATTCAGACACTATTCGAATGATGTCATCATGTCTTTTCCATTGGCTCCGCCTCAGCATCTGCACTCTCCATTAGACGCTTCATTCATACTTGCAATCATCCATCCTAACCCTCACATCCTGTTTATTCCCATTCATTCATATTCCTATATGTTGACATGCTTGGAGTCTTGAATCCATGTTCCAAGTCGTTGTCATCCCCTCTGCTCCGGTCTTCCGATCTTCCCTCTTCGTTCACCGTCTCCTCTCTGTGAATGACATATAATCTGAGTGTGGTATTCTATTCTATAACAATATGTTTTAATATTTTTCACTCTATATAACCCCTTACATGTGAAAATCATCAATGCCACATACTTCCAGATAGACAATTATTTATTTTAGCTATTAACACAAAGGATATATTCAGGGGATTTCAAGAACTCTGGTTATATTCAAATTAATGTGGGATGAACTCTAAATTGTATTGACTATTTAATTTGGATAACTTAACTTGTATGATGAATCAGTGTACCATCAGAACCTCCCACACTGACCCTTTATCTTTCCCCCCTAAGGATCTTTGGTTGAAAAGGCTAAATGTACTTTTAGTAGTAAATAGCGATACACCTGCTTATTTTCCATTCTCCTCCATAGGTCTTCTTCCTCCATTTCTTCAATAGCACTCAGATGTCAGTCCGCCATCTTAGTCCGCATTTCTGCAATGCAAACAAACCAAATATCAATGTTCAATTACAATCTGATGGACTTCTATGATCTATCCTTAAGTTCCACATCATTTGTCTTTTAAATTAACTCCCATTCTGAAAATGCCTTGCTCCAACATCATATGGGCTATAAAATCACCCTGTACACTGATACGCCATTTTAGATAACACATTTTCTCATTCAAATAAAACACTAACATTCAAACTTAATTTCCAAATAAATGAATATTTATGCAACAAGAAACATTATACAAATGTGTCACTTTGTAATCAACTTATTAAATAAACTTGCCTGATTCATATGGACTTTGGTATGGGAGAGTTGGCAATATCTCAATTTAATTTCCGTATTACAATTGAATTTGGATTCATGCATTAACCAAATACTATGCTAATAGTTTATTACTTTTCCCAGTACATCCATATCAATTTCTACATTTCAGATATATTCCATCTATCGCTATTTTAATCAAATGTTCACATTTTCAAAATCCCCATCCATTTAGTCAATCAGCCGCTGAAACCTGATCCCGCTTGATCTCCGTCTCGTCCATGTCAATCTGTTTCAAATATAAAGGTTTCCCACAACACAACTATTTTCTCATGCACAATTCAATAGGCACAGTAATTTCATGATTAGTATGTTAATTAGTTAGTGATTAGTTTGTCATCACCACATGCCCCAAAACACACTTGAATTTAAATGTTTGCCTCACCCCCAACAAACATTTCCATAATTATTGTACATATTTACATGAGCTCATTTCAGTCAAGTCATTCAACAAGTCCAGTCAGCAGTCCAGTCAGAATACCTCCCTCTGATCATCACTTCCCTGTGGTGTCGCCATCTCTCCAAGTCTCTCCAATCTGCAACAATATTTTCTTGCAACACATCACAATGAAATAAATCATATCTTCTATAAAAAATCAATATCTTCTATAATCCCCCCTTCTGAAACTTCTACAGATCTATATCTAGAGTTTCACTCTCTTCATTCTGTAAATAGAAATTCTGTACACAGATATTATTTAATAAGAATCCATTTCATATCTTTGTAAGTTTATTATTTCATTTATAATTTCGCTGTTAACATATCTATATTTCATACTTAGGCTGTAGCTTTAATTTCATGTTCAAATGTAATATGATAAGTACTTTTCCACTTACCATGTTAAGCATTTCATTTCCCCATCTCACTTCCGCTTCCAATCACTGCCTTCATCTCGTGCCCATTATGACATTTATCCGACTTATGTTTCTTTTATCTTAACTTCTTCTGAGCATTTATAATAGAAACGTTATAATAGACTACTTTTAACCTACGATACTTTCAATCTATGCTATAGAATAATTGCAGTTGTGGCTGTTCCTGTTAGATGCAGTTAAACTATTTATGACTTTGAGAAGGTAACTTCTCTGTATCAACAACTCCTTGATTATTCTTTTGTTTTGTCAAGCCCCCTGGCTCAGCAGCCCTCCAGCTGTTGTCTCCCAGTCAACTAGTGTCTGTTTGCACCTTATCAATTTATATATTATTGATGACACTTTACACCCTTTAAAAACAACTTAGTTTCTCCATCTGCAACCAGAACATGATACACATGATATCAACCGTAACTATTCAATATTATCTATGTTTCCTTGCACATCAGCTAGTGTTAATGATAAAACCCGACCTATATTTTCCAATTCCTTATATGACGAAATATTATATTAGACTGAATATCAATTAACCAATACACTTTAGTGTAGTTGGATTTTACCCCATGTGAAGTTCACGTCCTCCAGCTGCTTTGAACTTAGTTTGTTCCTCAGTTACCTGAAAGAAAGGTTATCTTACCCCTGTTTACAATGACAGACAGACGGCTCTCCTCTGTCTTCAAATTAGCATTTCAATCACTTTTGCTGCAATAAAAGCCTTTGATCAACATGACTTTCAATTCTTTTCAACTCATTTTCTGTGAGAGGAAAATATTAGTACCAAATTCTTTTCCCTGCTACATCATTCTTAAATGACACTCATTGATATAACAGATCAACATGGACTGGGCCTTGCTGTTGTTCTTCTCCTGTAACCAAATGTTTGTAATAGAAAAATATCAAATTCGATACAACTCCTTTTCTGTAATAACGCCTTTTCTTCCTTTCTGCAAGTAAAGCAATGTTGAGGTTCCCCCTAAGAGATTTACATGACATAACCGGCTCCCCAGGCTACAGGACGTCATCCCCTGTAAGAAAATTAGCATTTAGATTATTCCAAGTTCTCCTCCCATTTTCCTGTTAAGTCTCAGAGATTCACATATCATGACAAGACAACATTGTGTAAATATAGTTATATAGTTCCTAGCTACATTCGCTGGAAACTTATTAGTTCTTCATACTACTGTGGGTTTTTTAATTCCAGCACCTCCATCTCATCTCGGCCTGTTCCTGAAATGTTAAAACCAACATTAATACGCTTTCATAATGTACATTTTTCCTGCAACGACTGCTGCATTCTCTCTTCCTCCCATGGTTCCGTTCCCTGAAACACACACAAATTATGTTAAACACAGCATAGATTTCCCACTTTTTTTATCTATTCCTTACATTGATCAAATGTATTACCTAATTATATAAGTTCTAACCCTGCACTTTAATGCTTTACTTCGTAAATGCATTTATGTTACTGCTGCTGTCACACCTAACATGTTACACATTCATACATACAATTAACACATTTCATCTTATACACAAACACCCCGCGGGACACAGACAATCTAATGCATCCAAAATCTGCAACCCATTGTACCATATCAACAACTAAATATAATGGCAGTTAAAAGTGGTCCCTCCTCTGTTATACAATTACATGTAGCTTCCAGCTCTCTCTCCTTCATTCAAATTGCCTCGAGCGCCCAACACACTTTTTTTCCCCCATTTAGTTAATGTATGGCTAATCAATTTATTTTCCTATTCTGCTTCTCATTTATATAGCTCCCCAAACTATTTATGCCTCACCAATGAGGTTTAAATTTGCCTCTCCAAATGAGGCTTACCCCTCCAATGGGGTTTACATTTGCACCCATGTGCAAAGTTCCCTTGCTCAGAGCCAGTCCCTGAAAGATTTAGGAGATTCAAGCTTCTTTGGGCACATTAACCATACTACACCAGGCCGTGATAGATTCTTAAAATCATATTCACAGGCTTTGTTCTCGTTCTGCGTCTCTCTGGTTATCTACTATTGTCTAAAATGGACATAAATTGGAACCTCCATATAAGGACTCAAAACATGGATATGATACATATTTTAGACAATCCTGTGCCCTCTAGTCTATTTGACCACTCTCCAAGCCTTCTCTCCATAACTCCTCCCCTTTGGCCTTACCTGAGTCTCTCTCTCCCTCTCCCGGGGAGGCTTTTTGTTAGCATAGCCACTGCTATCTTCTGAAGCTAACTTTTCTTAATGTGCACATAGGCTCTCAGACTTTCATATACCCAAGACTGACCATTTCTCAAAAATGATTCAGAACTTTTGTTTGAATTATGTACGTTCAATAGTCTGTCTGCCTCCATCTGATTCAATTTGGATCGAATATGAATATCTTATCAGGCCGTGCTTTTCCACTTTTAGGACTCTCCGGTCCTTCTTGGCCCATATTCCCTATGGCCTGTCCACTAGAGGCTGGGGCCATTTCATCCCACCTCTATGTTATTTATATAGCGCGCTCTTCCACTGCCGGCGGTCGGTAAATCAACGACGTCTTTTTTCAATCTTCCGGGCTTCAATACAGATTATCAATGTATTGATCATCCTAACTCCCAAAGTTTTCATCAAAATAATCTTAACTCTAAGTTCTCATCTTGCATTTAAACGTCTTAACTTTTCTTATCTACATCCCAAATACTTCTTAAATTTTTAGTAGGCCTATACAATACATTTGCAGATTCTGAATACATCAATAATCAGGTGGCATGAACACTGTTTTCTCTACTTGCTAAACATAGCTTTTAACTCTAATAACACTAGTTAGCGTTTAATCTACGCTCTCTTTCTTTATCTTGTTCATACACAACACTGATGATTATTGCCTACATTTAAACAACCCCAACATACATTACCGGTATTACTACAATTACACACAGATAAACCGCTTTATATACATTGGAAAAGCATGTTTCTCAGTTTAGAGCCAGCATGGTCCAGCCATACTTAGCTACAGTAGCCTATATGCATGGTGTGAAATAACCCCAAATTAACATTAGCTACAGTAGACCCCAAGAAAATCAAATTATAGTTAATTAAACTTTAGACATTAACTTTACCGAACTTCCCTCTTGTGGCACCTTTTTCTTCCTCCCCCTAGGATAACTATTTAGCAGGCTGAAGTTAGAGGCCTTTGTTCTCGCTGCCTTTTGTTCTACAGCCCTGCTAACATACCACCCCCGCTCTCTCTGCCTAACTTTTCAAGCCACCTTCCTATAAAACACAGCAACATTTAACAAAATACAAACTTAACCAAACACATTAAGCTGAGAGATTTGACTTTTGAACACAACGTAGACTTTAAATTAACTTGTTTTCCCAAATGTTTCTGATTTAAGAACCCAGGCCACACAGACAGGAGAGGCCTACCCCCATTTCTCCTCCCCCCTCTGTGCAAACCGGCCCTTTGTTCCTGTCTGCAGTCCTGTACAAACTCTCTCATCTTAAGGAATACTTTATATATTTACAAACTAGTTTTCATAGACTTTGCTTCTGTAAACATAATCAAAACAATACTCGCCTCCTGTTGACTTTTGCTCCTTTGCTGAGTTGTCCATCCTGCGTTGTGCACTTCCACAAGAAAAAGACATCCAGCAAGCTACTAAAATCTCCCAGTATCCCTCCTCGAACCGGGTTTCGGACACCAAACTGTCGTGAGGAATTTAACTCTAAGTTTAGAAAACCAATGCAACTAGAAGGTAAAAGTATTACAAAAGGTTTATTTACAAAAACAAAGGCTCACAGACACTGTGGTTCACCCCCCTCTCTCTCTCTGTTCCTGGGGAATGACCCCTTCTTCCTGTTAGCCACTTCCTTTTATAGACTTCTTCTGAAGTCCCACAACAAAGAGTAGCTTTATGCACTTAGCGCCCCCTACGCTAGAGGGGGTATAACAACATCTAAATTCTCTCTACACTTGAAAGGCCCGATTAAATAGCTTTTATCGAGCTCTTTTTGAAGAAGCTGAGAAACTAATTCTGGCTCTTTCAGCGCCGACTAGGGGTGTCACAATATATCGTCCCACGAAATTTCGCGATAGTAAAACGTCACGATATGTATCGTTGAGATGAAATCTCATATCGCGAAAAAAAAAAAAAAAAAATTTTTTTTTTTTTTTTTTTCAAAAAATAGACTAAGAAACGTCTTTGTTTGTTGAAGTTCAATGTGTGGAAAGTAGTTCAGTTGAACAAGTCTCTGAAGAGACACATGAGAAGTTATACAGGAGATAAACCATTCAATTGAGTTTCTGGCAAAACTGTTTACTTGACAGGAAAAACTGAAGATGCATAAAAAATACATTAAGAAAAGTCTTGTTGTTTGAGTTTGAAGAAAAACTGAAGATGCATAATGAGAATTTATACTGCTGAGAAACCTTTTAGTTCAAAGTAAATCTAAGTGACGGTGTAACTCATTCTATTTCAAGATAAGCCTTATCTCCAATCTCATGTTTTTTCTAGTTGTTATTGTAATAACAATTTCCCACAACAGCATGTTTTGTATTTGTGCATTTCAAATAAAATACTACTTTTCCAGTCATATATTGTCATTATTCAAGTTTAAAAAAATATTGTTAAAATCGTATCGTATCGTATCGTTATCGTGAACCCAGTATCGTGATACGTATCGTATCGTGAACTGAGTGTATCGTGACACCCCTAGCGCCGACTGAAGATTTTTACAGACGAATGAGGAGGCCAGTGATGAGATAACCCCTACCCGAAACCCTTGTGACAGCAGTGAGCAAGTTATCAACAAAGACACAATCAGGATGGAACGACAGTTCGGATGCTAATGCTGGAATGTTTATTGGAGTTGAAGGATGTTTTTTCAATATCTCTTGAAACCACGACGATTTGGCAGGGGGCGGAACCGACGTGGACATGCAGACTTCGGGTGAGCGTCTTTGCAATAGCTGCAAATATGGAGGAAAATGCAATTGGGGTAAGTGCAAGTATTTTCATTGAAATTATTGCAGATTGGTTGTTTTTTATAGATTTGCACCTTGCGCCCGTGTCCGTCAGATTTGTCTTGGTCAGATTCAGGGTTGAATTTGTGAGGAGGTGAAGCCACATACTCTCTGGGGCGGAAAGGCACAGTGGAGCACAAAGCAGCTGAATGACCCATGTTGCCACAGGTGAAACAAGAGAGTGCTTGAGAGCCCCCCACCAGCATGATCAGAAGTTCTGTATCCAGGATAGACCAGTTCAAACGAGCGTTGGTTTGATAGATGTAGAGTGCCGCTTTATTTGCAAACGCTTTATGGTACTGGTAGAAAATGTTTTTTCCATACCTTAAATTAAGATCTGCGATCAGAGCCAAATAAGTATCCATCTCTTGCCTGCGCTCAGGATAAACTGAACAGATAATATCTCGGAACAAGCCAAATGCCACAACGAATTCTCTGATAGATATGTCCCTGGCCAGTCTGGGATCGGTAGTTTTAAATATGGCAGTAAAGTCGTCAGTTGATGCGACGCTACGGTCACACTCAGGGGATGGCAGTATCAGGCTGATTAGATTAATATTTTTCCCCTGCAAGATTTTTGCCCGAAGGCGAGGAGAAATATTAGCACCAGAGGGTACATATGGCCTACCTATTGATGACGGGGCTGCGACAGCTGAGGCCAGAGTGAACGGCCCTGCAGGGGCGCTTGCCATGGAACCTGGGACGGCAAAAATTGAGCGACAGGAACAGAGGAGGTTGATGCCTGCGCATTTTCCAGCTGCTGGAGTCGAGCGTCCACTGACTTCATAGTATTAGACAGGGACTGCAGCGCGGCTATGAAAGCGGCATTATCTGACTGAACAGTAGGCACGGAGACAGGAGGCACAAAGACAGACTTCTTTTTAGCTTGCTGAGTATGATTTGTTTTTTGCGAGCGTTTGCGGTGAGGCAGAGACTGAACTGAAGGCTGGGTTGGAGGAGGCGGAGGTGGAGCTGGGCTAGAAAAGCCGGGAGGCTCGGTGCGAGCAGGAGACTCGAATACTTCCGCAGCTAGATCCTGAAGCTGACTGAGGTGTAACCCCGGAGCTGGTATAACACCGTGCTGATTTAGTAAATCCACAACCTCGGCCGCTGAATATCCCTGCCGAGCAGCAAGGCGGGCGCTACGCCGCGGGGAACCAGAACCCGCAGTGTCAGTTTCACCATCAAACAGTTCATCCGAATCGGACATGGTGCTTTGACCCGAGAACCCGACAAAAAACAGCAACAAAATCACAGCAGTGTAGAACGCCATACAACCTGATCAAGGACAGTTTCTGAAGCAGCAAGAGCAAAAGCAGCAAATGACAGCAGCGGTATTTGCGATCCTGACAGCAGCGGTGTTTGAGAGGCTGTATGAGACAGAAACAAGCATATTTAAGGAACCCGCCTCCAAGCAATTGGCTTACGACTGGGTTGTGGAGCAACGTGATAGGCTTATGCTGGAGGTGCGTAGGGTGAGAGGTGATGAGAGCAGTGATGTGACACTATGCAATTGGTTAACAGAGACTGGGCGGCAACCAGCTGATTGTTCATTGAAACCCGGAAATTGACAGCTTATTATGATCTTGTGAGTAGATTGAAGAGTGGAGATATAAAGTGAATTAAGGAAGTGTAAAAGATATTATAGTCTTCCTGCTTGAACTTACGTTGAGAACTACATAAAATACAATATAAGCAGCAACACCCACCACACACGCACACACACACACACACACACAAACACGCACACACACACACACAAACATTGCTGCTTTAGGTAAGGGCCCTCTGTAGCTATCTCATAACTATAGTCGGTGGGCCAAGACCATTTTTCGTGTTGTTGATTGATCCTCATCGAAAGGTGACACAATATTTATGTATGATGCCAAATAATTATATGAAGTCTAAAACTGTTTGTTGGCAGCTCTGGTTTGATCGAGGTTTTTTGATAAATGTATAATTTAATCGTCACTCTACTCAGGCAAATCGTGGGTTAGCTGTAGTTGAAGAACCATTCAGAGCGTCGTATTTAATGCCTCAATCAATCGCACGACGCACGCGCACGGTTTAAGGACCCCGATCTGATCCAGGATCTGCCCCTGCAGCCCCTCCGCCCGAAATGTAAACAGACTCAGAGCTGGCCTACGGATCGATGTGTGATTTCCAGGTAAGAATATGTTATTCACAGGTATATGCCACACTATATATTATCTCAGAAACTAGCGTAAATGTGTTTGGTAAGAAAGACATTCAATAAATGACTGACTTTTCCTCATCGGCTGTAGTGGGTTAGCGAGGTAACGTTAGCTAGATTAGGGGAGCATTTAACGATCTAATGAATTCTAGAAAAACATGTCAGAAGCTAGCTAACGTTAGCCACGTGTAACATACAGTAACTACTATGTTTTATATTATTAGAGCTTCCAAGAAGAGAGAACATCGCCTCTGGCGATGACTCCTGTGACGGTGGTCAGAGAATGATCGAGGAACAGGACAACTGTCTACATGGACCCAAACCTCGATCCCTGCTGCAGATCTGGAGAGCTGTGCTGCAGCTGTACTTGTCTCCAGGCTACTACACATCATTTTGCTCCTTGTACCTTGTATGGGATGAACAGCCGTTGTTGACGTTGGGGAAGGCAACAATTTCGATATGCAGCCTGTAAACAATTTGTTGTGGCAGGCAGGGTTCCTACGCAGGTCTGGAAAAGTATTTAAAATGAATTAGATCATTTCCAGGCCTTGAATAGTTTTGGGATTTGGTGAGAGACAGAAATCTGGGAAAATATGTAATTTAAAAATGGAAAGCATGTAGGAACCCTGCCAATGATCCCACATATTTATATTTGTGGCTGTGAAGAACAGTCATCATCTATACAGTGATATGATCTAGTTATCAGGGACACGCTGTCTTATCTGCATAAATCATATTGAATAGTACCAGACAAAACCTTCAAAACAAATCAAGCTCTGGATTTTTTTCAATTGGAGATGTGTAGGGACCCTGACTATGGATCACCTGGACATATCATTAAATTTTATAAAACTGCAATTGTGCAACAATTACATTTTATGTACAGTACTTGTTAGTATAGTTTCATGTTTGGTTTTACCTGTAATAAATGGGGACATTTATATCTGTGCCTTTTATTTACCATCACAGCATAAATGACAATGCATAACCCCTCCTAATGTGATGTCAGAAAATCTAAGTAATTATGCATGACATATTACATTTCAGGACATGTGGTATAGAATCTTTTTTTATTCCAAAATAACAAAACAGATGTGGGACACTCTTAAAGAACAATCAATGAACTGTTATAGTGTAACCTACATAGAAAAAAGTTTGACCTGGGCACTTCACACAGACTACCTGGAGTAAAGACACATGGAGCACTCTTTTCTGTCTGCACGTTTATTAATAGGGGCTGAGTGACGTTTCGACAGATAATCTGTCTTCTTCAGAGTCAAAAAGACTTAATGTTAGACTTTTTAAAATGTTAGTGTTTCAGAGCACCTTGCTGCTACAAACTGAACATTTTCTAGTTGGAACAAATAAGATTATTAAATACTATAATTAATTGGGCTATATTTCTTATGCTACATTTCAAGACAATCTGTGATGACATGTTTCCTGTCACACCTAGCCCTCATTCGCAGCTTGACAGAAAACGTTGATCAGGCTCTGGAGATCTGGGATGTACCGGTAGTAGTCCTTATCAATGCTCTCCAAAACACATCCTACAGGAGAACATAAAACTGTTATTCTTTGCAATTCTTTTAAAATCAATGCTAAAACATTTTAGGGTAAAATATTGACACGAGTAACTGGTGATCTGCAGATGATGTAAACTTTTGTAATACATGTTATCTCACCACATTTTTTTGTAGGCTACTTGCAAAGAGGGAAAGGGGACCTACTAATTAAATGATCAATAGTAGCCTAAACAACAAACTATTAAAAACATGGATTGTTCATCTGAATTTACTGAATGGTATTATTGGAATGTGCGTTTACATACTGTAGGCCTATCTCATATATATTTCCTATAGCCTGTCTTACAGTAACATACTGTAGGCCTACTACCACACATCTCATATATTTCCTAGCCTGTCTTACAGTAACATACTGTATCTACTACCACACATCTAATATATTTCATATAGCCTGTCTTACAGTAACATACTGTAGGTATACTCAGGGCCGTAGCCAGGGATTTCACATTGGGCCCACGGATGGCGCCGTCCGAAGGGCGGCAGCGGAAAATTTTGGCCATTTGAAGCCCAATTTAGAGGAATATCTCATTTTAAATCAGAGAGTTCCCCAAACTTTTGAGTAGCCAGTCAGATTGAAAAAGTAGCCGGATCATGACATGAACATTTGTCAGTCAAGGGCCCTTGGAATCGTCCACACTTTCCCCCGCCTGGCTACGGCCCTACTACCACACATCTCATATATTTCATATAGCCTGTGTGGTGAGGAGTTTCATTTTAACCTTTAAATAAGTCCATTTACTAGAGAGTAAATTGTAACATAGTTTATTTACAAAAACAAAAGTCCACAAACGGATCCGGATCACTACCTGCTCACACAACTCCCTGGAGAGGGCAAATGACCTAGAACAAAGGGTCTTCTACTCCTTTATAATCTTTGGTCTAGGCTCCGCCCAGACACTGTGTCTGCAGTTCACAGCACCCTCTATCTCCCTGGAGTAGTAATGAACAGGGGTTCAGATTTATTTATCTACAATTCCCTCCTTTTTTTCCTTTTAAGGAAAAACTTAACTGAGGGATTTATTATAAAGTTGCTTTTTGGTTTTGCAACTTTTGTCTATCAGCATACATCATCAGCATTTTGACATCTCACCCCATCCAGAGATACCCACAAGCAGGTCGACAGCGCAGCCCTTTCCCAGATCACATAATCCACAAAGTCCAAAACACTTCTATGAATCAAATGATCCGGGAACCACATCATGAACCACCCTGCACACAGCTCTGCACAGAGTGCGGTGACTTTTAACAGCTTATTCACATTCAGAGGTAAACCTACTTTTTCCATTTGCTTTCCTTTGAAGTAGGCAAAGGCCTCTGCGAGCTTCTATTCCTACTGATAGAACCACTCACTTAAAAAGCCTGTGCATAACCCCGCCTACCAGCGATACCAAAAGTCCATGATGATGCTTATTATATAATGATAATGATTATACTATATTATATTAGGCCTTTTATACAATATTTCTAGAATTAATTAGTTACATACTCTATAGTACTAGACAACAACATACATTCAATTCAATCATTCACAGTATCATTGCATTACATGTAACAACTTTCAAGGTCTATAGTTCACTATCAATATTTGGCATATGTTTCTGAATTAAATTAGTGAGTGCAGGATTCTTGTGGCAATTTTAATTTCTTCTTCATCCTCGCGTTGGGTCGTCTTCATTGGCTCCACCTACTTGCTATTCACACACACTTCATCCATTCCAACTTCATTCATAGATCAATATCCTTTCTCACTGCTAAACTGTCTGTTTTATTGAAATGTTCCATCTGTCTTGAACTCGATGTTTCCCTCGATGTTCCTGTTATTCCTGAAACAGAAAATCTAATCTTAGTTCTCTTTTATATACAGCAGTTTATCTCAACAGTCATACAATTGTTTAATTTTGATTGCAGTTTCATCCAAATAGACTCAATAATCTTATTGTATGTTCTGTGCATGGTTTCCTTCTTATATTTATTTTATTATTTGCTATAATTATAATTATCTTCTATTCCGAATTAACTGCTCCCTCCTCTGTTTATCTAACCCTAGGGGATAAGATTGTTAATCATATTCATTATAACCAGAGTTCATGCAGACATTACAAAATGAAATTCAAGGATTTTCCAGTACTTTCCATAATACTATTTTCATTGTCAAGGACTTCACATAAAACCAAGACTTCCTGGCAGATGTAAATTTGGCCCAAAGGCCATCAATTTTACACTTTATTTTATTGGGTATTTGATAAAATGAACTTTCATTTATTGGTCTAACAACACAAAAGCTTAACTTCTGTGTAGTCAGATCAAACCCCCTCTTTCCTTAAGTTCCACATTATTTGTTTCTGTTTTACATATGCTGTTCCTACTTGGCTTAGACACCTGTATGATGATGGGGTCAGCCTTAGGTGAAGGGAAAATTGCAAAGTGAACTGGCTTATTAACCCTTTTGCCATCCCAGATGGTCTTACTGGCTGCCCTGGATTGACAACTCAGTCCTCTGCTTCCCAGTGCTTTCTTTTCAAAACCACTGATCACAGAAGCATTACTCGCTTACTAACTCATTCGGTTTCAGCTTGCAATGGCCTGACTGTACATTGAGCCGAGTGCGGCGGCCATCCAACATGGTCTTACTGCCCTATGCGACCCGACCGGCTGACGACCCAGTCGATAGCGAAACCCGATCCACCTTCTAAGGCAGATCCCGTAGTGGGGATTAGCCATCCGGTTGGGCGCCGACGGTCTGATCCCTACCCCACTTTGCTATGGGTATAGAAACTTTGACCGTATCCGTCAGCCTTGCCTGTTCACAGAGTGACTCTTAGCCCCCTCTGCTAGGTGTGGACTGTCATCCACGTACCACGTGTTGCCAACACACCTACATGCGACAAACACGCCGACTAGACGGTACCACGGCAGTATGTTAATTCATACTTCAAGACACGGGGGCCCTTCAGTCATCTCCCCAGCACTATATAATGATTTAACGTGCCCTCAGACCGTCGCAGGCCCGCCGCCGCCTATTCTTGGCTAGGTTCAGGGTGCCCAATCCCCTTCCCTAGCCAAGAAAATCACACAGTATATCAGCATTAAACTAAAACAATAACACTACTACAATTGCAAGTCTACAACCAAGCCATTCTACAAAAATGTGAATGTGTCACTTTGTATTCTCAATTTATTAAATCCACTTGCCTGTTTTATGGGCGACGCTAGCATGGAGCACTGGACAATTTCCCTCATTTATTCTGCATTATTTGTAATTAAATTTGTACTGCATTATTTTCATACTTACAACCCTAATTTCCCATATTTCCATATTATTAATTGCTATATTCATTGATTGTATCGCTCCATTCTCAAATATTAATTGTCCAGGTTCCAGCAATGAGTCATTTCCTATCTGTACACTCCTAAATGTTCCAATGCTCCTCTCGATCTCAATTTTCTCTCCTGTAATGACACAAACATAACTATGAGCATCTCATCTGCTTACAATGCACACCACATTGAACTCATCACTTACATTGCTATTCTAACAAATTATTTACATGGCAATACACAAACATATCTTCAGAGTTCTCATTTCCATTCATTTGACATTAACAGCATAATTTGTATAAAGAATGATTCATCTCACCTCTTAAATTGATTCCTCTTCAATATTACCTGCTCTGGATTCGGTCCTCTCCATGGCTATTCCCAATACATTTTGGTTATTGTAACGGCCAACTTTCATAATTAGTTATGAATTAGTTCGTTTGGTTAGTGTATTAATTAATTCAGTATTTCAGCTGTTACCATAGTTCAGTTCCATAGGTCATACTTACCTTACTTTTTGATCCTGTAAACAATAATCACGCAACCAATAACACAAATAAACATTCTCTAGCTATTGAGCTCACTTAGATTCTATGAACAACTAAAATTCTCTCCCGATCAGTCCGAAAATGTCAAGTCCGTCCCTTTCACTCTCTCTCATACACACACACACAAGTCTGAACTCCGAACTCTTTATTATTCTCATCGCTTCATTCCCCCCTCTGAAAATCGCTTCCAGATTTTCACTCTATTGTCCATCTCTGCATAACAGACAAGCACACAGATTAATGACAATTTACACTTTTAAAAGCAACCTCCACCAAAACATTACAATATATGTCAGGAACTTTCCATCCATTTAGTCCTTCATTGCATACAGTGGTAGACGGATCAATAAGCGTCTTTTCCCGCAACGCGGCGTTAATTCTGTTTGCCGTTAGTATGTGGTATCAAAGTGGGACACTAGGGGGCAGCAGGGCACAACTACCTACAGTACAGTATATGCATCAAGCAGGGAGGCTCTCGCTCTCAGCCTACGAAATCAAATCAATCAATCGTGTTTTGTCTCCCCTTGATGATTAAAGTCCCTGGAAACCAAATCCACAAACTAACTATTAAATTAACTATTAAATGTAGGGTCTTATGTGAGTAATTGTGTGCCTCTGAAAAGAGAGAGAATTACTTTCAACCCTAACCCCGAAAATCGACACTTTTCTACAAGGTCTGGATTTCCATTTCCTCATTGAAGAGAGCGGAGCGCGCGGTGCTAAAATGAATGATCTTATCACGTCATAAGATTTACTCGAATCACACTAAATGCACACGCGCACACACACACTGACACACACAGCAGCGCTGTGCACTCGCCGCACAGCGGCGAGTGTGTTCGCCGGGCAACGCGCGAACACACACACACACACATGAATGAACAATCTGCCTTGTATTTCCCTATTATTATTATTATTATTATTATTATTATTATTATTATTATTATTATTATTATTATTATTATTATTATTATTATTATTATTCCTTTGTGTGACATTTGTGCATTCCTGCTGAATATTCTACATGCAGAATAAAATCACTTGCGATGGGGGGTGGAATGTTTCATGTACTCTGCCAACAGTATCCTTTGTGTGTGTATTTGTACATTGTTACTACAAATAACAGCAGTGGCTTGACCGGCGCGCGGCCGCATCCCTTAAAGCAATAGCCTATAATAGAGAGAAGTCTGTGATCAACCGCATTAAAACTACTGCGCACTCCACGGCAATTCAGCTCCTTTTATTTGTTCCCTCTAGACTATAGCAGTATGGCTGAGAACTGATTTTTTTTTGTTAATATAGGCCATATTTTTTTTCACTTTTAGCCTACATTTTTTTTGTAGGCCATATTGTGACTATTTTGACGTGTTATTACAATTTATACACATTGCAATTTCATTAATTTCAACATTTTCTTACAATAAACGTGTTTGCATTTTGACTGTGTGTGTTTGTGTGTGTGCATCTTGTAGCCTATATACTGGCCCTATTGTTTATTATTATTTATTTTATTTGTGTATTTATCTATTTGTTTATTCAGCAGCTAAAAACGAATTTTTATGGCCTTGCTTTATTCGTATTTAGTACAGCTGCAGAGGGCCATAATAATAATAATAATAATATAGGCTAGGCTACCATAAAAACTATAATATATGTTTTATTATAAATATCTGTATTATTATAAATAAAATAAATAACTCCCATAGCCTACACCTTAATCAAGAGGTGAGAGTAGCTACTTTATTTATTTGTCATCTGGTTCTCGGCCACGCTGGCCGCCCGTCACCTCGCTCAGCAGGCACAGCAGCGTGCGCAGAGCCTGCGGTTCTCGTAGGGGAGCAGTGTGTGTGTGTGTGTGTGTGTGTGTGTGTGTATGTGTGCGCGCGCGCGCGCCGTGCCCATTGTCTGAAAACATATTTTTATCAAACAATATAGGACTACTCTGGTTAATCTATGTAGGCTCTTTCACACCAGCCTTGAAAGCCACAGATTTTATATATAGCCTATTGTAATATAGGCTACTGTAGGCCTATTCTCATCGGGACTGCCCCCCCGGACTGCCCCCGTTCCTTTATTTACATTTCAATAGGTTGGCCACATGAGACAATAGACAGGGTCTATAGGGTCTAATAGGGGTGAAACATTCCACCCTCCATCCCCCTCCCCCAATTCCAGTCTCCAGTGTCCCTGCAGAGCGTGGATTCTCGCTCCAGAACAGAATCAAAACAGCCATGAGAAGCCGCCTCAGCGAAGCAAAAGTCACAAGGCTGATGCAGATCGCAAGTCGTGGAAAGGGTTTGGAGGCCTTCAACTTTGCACATGCAGCGGAGCAGTTCAATGCAGTGAAGTCCCGACGCAAATAAATGCTAAACGAAAACGGGCAGAACCGAGCAGCCAGCCACTTTATTAAAAAATTTTTTTACAAGTGATTCTTCATTTATTAGTTTGCAAGTTATTTAATTTCACGTTCTAGAGACATTCTAGGCATGCCAGACAGTGCATGTATTTACTTAGGTGCCCAATAATGCTGCTATAGGCTATTTGTTTAATTTATTGTTGCTTGCTGAGTTTGCACTTTGCAGTTAGGCCAAAGGCCTTTAATAGGCTACATTCAGCAGTCAGACACCTCAGGCTATCATTGATTTTTTTTTAAATTAGGCTACATGAATAAACAAACGTCTTCAGTCAGGGTTCCATAAGTCTCTACTCTTCCTTCATGTTCACTTGTCCGACTATCCCAGAAACTGAGAAAATGTAAACATAAAAATATGCTTCTAAAATATAGAAGGCTAAATAAAATAAGTAACCGACCAGCATATTTATTGTTGTTTTTAACTGAGCAGCCTACTAGCCTGCAGTTTGAGTCGCGCCTGACTCCGTGACATGACATGTTTGTGAATGCGCATTCGCAGCAGTGCCGGGCCGGGCAGCCAAACAGCACCGCAACGACTTCATAAAATTTAATCAACCCCCCCCTCCTAATAATAGCCATATAAGACAAATAAAAATGTTACTATAATAAACAGAAATAAAAGAAACAAGCTTGTTTCCGTACAAGAACACTTTTTATTTGCAAAAACACAACCCTGTGCACATTGGGAAAACCTTCATCATTTATCGTAAAATAAATAGACTACAAAACTAATTATGCAATTATCTTAAATAAACGAATTAAGCATGTATCGAACTTCAGGAAATGTAACAAAACTAATTCAAGGTGTTTCCGAACAAGAGCACTTTCTATTTGCAAAAACACAACCCTATGGGACATTGGGAAAACCTTAATTTCACACAAAAAAAATAAAATAAATTGGCCTGGTAAAATTAACCAGTAGATATTGCTGTGTAAAATAAATACAAAACGAATTATGCAATTATCTTAAATAAACGAATTAAGCATGTATCGAACTTCAGGAATTGTTGTAACAAAACTAAGGTGTTTCCTAACAAGAGCACTTTCTATTTGCAAAAACACAACCCTAGTGGGACATTGGGAAAACCTTCATCATTTCACACACAAAAATAAAAATAAATTAGCCTGGTAAAATTAACCAGTAGATATTGCTGTGTAAAATAAATACAAAACGAATTATGCAATTATCTTAAATGAATTAAGCTTGTATTAACGAACTTCAGGGATTTAAACAACACAAGCCCACCACACGATCTTATAAACTTAAAGGAATTCGAAATTAAACATTTTGGGCTTGGTTAAATAGGCTATAGGCCTTTAGCCATTAGCCTTTTTGCTTCGTTTTACCATTACAGGTTTCTGGCCAAGAATACCAACAGCTTTACCTTTTCGGGCAATAATTTGCTTCGGAGTGGCATTGCAACAATCCCTGCTGTGCTGAACACACGCTCGGATGGTACACTGGTGGCACAAATACACAAATATTTCCCTGCCAAGCCGGCCATGAGTGGAAGCCGTGCCTGGTTATCTTTCCACCAGGCTAGTGGGTTTTCTTCTCCATCGATCACAGGTTCTCGACTTTGGCTCTCTGATCAGTAGGGACCGCGGCTGCTGCTGGGGCTGCTTTCTTTCCGAGAAGGCTGCCCAGGGAAGCTTTCTTTTTCTTTGGCACAGCTCCAGACGTGGAAGCACCTGACTCGTCTTCATCACCCTCACGCGTGCAGCGGGGCCGACTGCTGCCACAATCTCTGCTACCAGCTCAGCTTGGGTATCACTTAGATCGGTGGGATCCATGTTTTCCGCCCGGTATCTTGGGTCCAGAAGAGTTGCTTTCCGCATAATCCTCTGGGTTGCATCATTGTCATATTTCTGCTGCATCTGCTCCAGGATGACTCGCTTCAACACCTGCCCCTGCATGCATCCAGACATGTCCAGACATGCCCACCATCCCCTCCTTCCCTCTCTCTGCTGGATGGCGCTAGTCTTACTTTCGGTTTCAACACCTGCCCCGCATATGACACGAATAACACGTCGTTGCACGTTCCAATTCTTTCATACTTTTGGTAAATGCGATCAGCGGTATGGTGACCCTGTATGTGATCACAGCCTAACAGAACGGTGTGCCCCTTGAACGTCCCGTCAATGAAACTGGCCACGATGCCCAGGAAGCTGTGCCCTCTCCTATTTGTCCAAATGTCAGCTGACAAGACAAATCCATCAACCTTTTCTAATAGCGCCCGCAGTCCATGTAAATCATTTTGAAAAATGATATATCCAGCTCCCTTTTTCTCGCTGCTGTCACGGTTGGGCAATGAAGAAACTCTCAGATCTCCGTTTCTCTTTCTCTGCTTGTTGTTGGTTCGCCTCGCTCTCTATAAATAAAACATATTCAGACGGTCCGAAATTAAATTAACATTACAGGCTACTTTTTGCATGATAGCCTACATTTTTATTTTATTTTAACGCTATATTGGGGCCTATTTAGCTGCCGTAATTACCTTTTGTTTTCTTCCCGGCACGCCCTATTGTGTCACATTCACCTGCAACACTTGATCTCAAGGATGCTCACAGATGACACCTGGTGGTCAACGGTGCAACTACACCTCAATTAGTTTTAATGCCGCCGCGCGTCAATACACAGCTTGCGGTAAGGCACGCTTATTGATCCGTCTACCACTGTATGATAAATCATTATTTCCCACAACTTCCACAACTACTTCCACTTCCTTATGACGAAATAAAAATTTGACTGAATATTAATTAACTGTAGTGCCATAGCTATCATCAGCCAAGACTATACAATTACATGTAGTTGGGTCTTCCCATTGATTTTTTTTCCAAACCTGGAAGGAATGTTATCTTACCCCTGTTTACAATGACAGATTGCTGTTCTCTGTCCCCAAATTATCATTTCAATCACGCTTGCTGCAATAAACACTTTTAAATATGACTTTCGATTCTTTTATCAACTGTTTCCTGTGAAAGGAAAATATTAGTACCAAAATTCGGTTGTCTTCCGAGTTCCTTTTAAATGATCACCGCGCTTGAGTCCTTTCCAAACCAGGTAATATGATGCCTTCCTGTAATCACTGCAGGCTCTTCTCTGAAACAAAGCCCACTCTTCCCAATTTAGCCAAATGAGTGGTTAGTGTTGACTCCATTTTGCATACTCACACCTACTGGTGAACAATTGCTTTCACCTCTTGTTCTGAGCACTTTTGCCCATCCTGTTGAAGTTAGAATTTAATTCAGCCTACAGGACGTCGTCCCCTGTAAGAAAATTAGCATTTAGATTATTCGCAAGTTCTCCTCCCATTGTCCTGTGAAGTCTCAGAAATTCACATGACATGACAAGACAACATTGTGTACATATAGTTCCTGTCTACATTTGCTTGAAACTTATCAGTTATTCATACTGTGTTTTTTTTTTCAGCACCTCATCTCTGGCTCCTTCTGAAATGTTAGAACCAACTTGATCCCTAGAGAATTAAAGCGATGTGACACAATGTTAACTTTCTCAGATTAATAGTACCCCGAACTAATCGTACCTTTAGCACAGTTCAGAACGTTGTTCTTATTGTGTACTCTTAATAATCTGTCTGTCTCTCTTAGACATTTCTGCGCCACTTATCTCCCCAACCATCTCGGGGGTGACCTTCTCCCCTGTGCTGTTCTTCCCTTTCAAATTATACATTTTCTACCATATAGCTTGTGCTATCTCTTCCTAATCTGTCTTTCCCATTACTAATTATGTTCTATAACACTGCTTCTATCCTGCAGCCCATGGTTCCGTTTCTCTGAAACACACACAAAATATGTTAAACACAGCATAGATTTCCCACTATAATGAATTCTTTAATTTTCTGTGCTCTCATTTTCTCCAGTTTAACTGAGCTCCTTCTGAAATAAAAGAACATAGTATTTTAATTACTTGTGACTTAATCGCGATAGACAATTAATTTTCTCTTCTTTTCAAACTTACAGCAAAGTTAAATATGGATCATCATAAAGCAGTGTAACACATTAATATACTAACAAAGGAATACTAACCCAAAGTGACCTCATTGGACATGAAGTTCACAATGTTGTTCAAATTTATAGCATCCATCTCTGTCCCTAATTATATGGCAACATAAATTGGAAGAATCTGAAATTCAACTCAAAATATGGATAGTGATATTACCATAATTAGACAATTCTGTGTTATTTATTCCCCAAACAAATTTTCATTTTGCTCTCCTCACTCCACGCTCAAATCTTACCATCTCAAAGTCTTATGCAATTGTTATTGTTCTCTACAACCCACACCCTACATCAAATGGTCTTATCTCTGTTTAAAAAGGGGGGGTGAGAGGCATTGTCACTATGTTAAATAACTCTAAGTCCTTTTAGTTTGAGCCATTCTGTGATGTTATTCTGGAAGGAGCCTGCACATTGTAAGGACACTCCCTTATTCTGTGCTCCTCACTTTTACAACAAAAGCATCCTGTCCTCTTCCCTCGGTTCTTTTGTCTTTGCTCAGGCTCAGGCTGCCCTGCTATCACACCCCACCCCCCTCTTCTTCCATAATTGGAGCGGGGGTGGTCTACCTTCCTGTGAAGTCCATCTCTCCTGTCTTTTGTCTTTAATTCCAATTGGCGCATGGCTTTTTCTAAGAATTCTTCTCCTTCTTTTTTTGCAATCTGAGCAGCCCATAAATTGTAGGCTATTTCATGTTCCCTCCTAGCTTGGTCATCCAATTTTTTAAGAGATAATTGTTCTAACACTGCATTTAATTTAGCTTTCTCAAAAGTGCCGATAGCTGGCCACAACCCCTTCGTCCAATAAGACCATTCAGTTGTCCTTTCTACTGCTATGAGCCCATGAAGAGTCCTCATTTGCTGGATAGGCAGGATTTGATCCTCCATTTCTGAAAATTACACAAATAGGTTATTACACAGCAAAGTTTCCTCTAATTCTACTTTATTGTAACAAGTTGCTTATTTACTATACAGTTTCTAATCATGTGCTCTACTTTTAATCAAGTTGAGTAAAATATGTGTAGCTTTACACATGCATGGCATTCATTCACACAAAGACTACAATTCCCATTGTCCGTTTAAACTACATTCAAAATGGCCGACAGCCAGGTGTTTCACAACTCACACACAAACTTTTCATGCATTCAGTTATCACATTCACTATGACACAAGACTTACAATTTCCCCCATGTATTATAATAGCTGTTACCTACTTGCGAACAAGCACTATTATTATCCGGTGCAATGGCGTACAGTTACCTGACTAAACGCCTTGTAACCTCGCAGAGCAGAAAATTATATTCTCTTAACAGAACTGGCGTAAATCAGCTGCTGGCTTATAAATTAATTCCCTAATTATTAAGCCCCAGCTAAGGATAGAAACTATTGATGTGGTGATAGTCAACTCTAACGCATGGGAATTAACTATATGATATCTTTATTCACCTCATTCCTCGATCTCATATTGAAATCTCTCAATAGCCAATGATTTTCTTTCAAACAAGCCGATTTAACAAACAACCGCGGTAGACAACACAGCCTCATGTAACAGATTCTGCTACTATTGTTCATCCCAGCAACTGAATAGCACTTACATTTAGAAGCATCTTCCTATTAAATTTGTGCAACCACAACTGGTAAAGTGTCTCTTTTCATTTCAGTAATATGCAAACTCTTCCGAGCGCCACTTTCTCAGAGCGGCCAGCTTTAAGCTTACCATTTCTCACATAAACTCCCCTCAACGTTTCTTACGATACATTTGGATTTGCTAGCTAATTCAGTCACTGGATGACTAACGTACGTTTTATTCCTTATTGATTTATATAGCGCTATTTATTTTCCAACCGGGGGAAATCCGGCGACTTTAAAGCTTAATGCTCCCCTTCCTCTAAGGTTTTTACTGCGGTCTCATCTTATGAGTCGCCAATGCGACTTCCCCTTTGTTACTTAGCACATTAGCCACTGCTAACTATTGTACTGAACAAATAGTCTCCTAGAACAGACGAGTTGGCTTTCGCAATTTTCGAATGTTTCCACCATGTGTATAGCTGCATTCGCCGGATGTAGATGAAACAGTCTGTTTTAAGAGACTACTGAACAAAGGATCCTCCAACCCCGCACAGCCTGGGAGACAATTCTCCTTCTTTCCTCTAAGGTTCTACTCTGTTATTTACCTCTTTGGGTAATCTTAATTCTCTCTCACTAGTAGGCCTACACAATCCGCAGCAGAATCTCTGTTACATCAACAATATGGTTAGTTACCGAACTCAGTTACCTTATAATGTTTAAATGATTCCCACCTAGTGGTTCCTTGAGGCTCCAACGCTAATACCTTGCCTCTCAATTAAATTTCACAATAACAACATAGCGGCTTTTTTTCTTCCACGCTATTCTTTATGCTCTTCTAATCATTCGGTAACCAATCATTTATTGGGCACAATTAACACACAACACACACTTAGACTTTTGCCTTTGTAATAATCAAATTACAACTCACCTTTGGCTTCCGTCTGCTCCTCGCCGGCCTGCTCTGCCCATGTTGTTGTTGAATTGCGCGCTACACAGGTACCAGGTCCGACGTGAAACAAAGGCCCAAAACACAGGCTCAAAGCCTGCCCAACTAAACCACTATAGTTCCCCCCTCGACCACGGGTTTCGGCACCAAACTGTGGTGAGGAGTTTCGTTTTAACCTTTAAATAAGTCCATTTACTAGAGAGTAAATTGTAACATAGTTTATTTACAAAAACAAAAGTCCACAAACGGATCCGGATCACTACCTGCTCACACAACTCCCTGGAGAGGGCAAATGACCTAGAACAAAGGGTCTTCTACTCCTTTATAATCTTTGGTCTAGGCTCCGCCCAGACACTGTGTCTGCAGTTCACAGCGCCCTCTATCTCCCTGGAGTAGTGATGAACAGGGGTTCAGATTTATTTATCTACACCTGTCTTACAGTAACATACTGTAGGTATACTACCACACATCTCATATATTTCATATAGCCTGTCTTACAGTAACATACTGTAGGTCTACTACCACACATCTCATATTTCCTATAGCCTGTCTTACAGTAACATACTGTAGCGACGGGCTGCACTCTCAAAGTGGGACTGATGGGGGCAGTGTAGCGACGATGTAAAGTGGGACTTCCTGTTTGTCTGGTTTTGTGTGAAGCTCTGTGGTTGTTGAGTCGAAGTCGGCTGTAAAACGTTGAGTCGCTGCTGTTGTGCTTGGTTAAATAAAAGCGGTAAAAGAGAGAAGCCTCTAGCGTGTTGTGTTATAAACGCTACAATACTGTAGGTCTACTACCACACATCTAATATATTTCCTATAGCCTGTCTTAGGGCTGCACGATATATCGTTTACACATCGTCATCGCAATGTGCGCATGCGCGATAGTCACATCGCAGGACGTGCGATGTCAAAAGCAAATTAACTCGTCATGTTGCTTGATAAACTCTCACTTTAGGGGTATTCTACTGAGTGAAATGAGGTTGTCTCAAAGGAGAGAGACGCCCCGCTACTGTACTCACTCATTTAGTGCTTAGCTTCAACACAACAAACATGCACAGAGAGCTCAATTTAATTGTTTTTGCTTATGTTGGGTTGCTGACAGTAGCCCGTCTGCACGATGCGATTGCGGAGGCGGACTTGTCCACAGCTTGCAGCGCACTAGCATACAGCAGGCTGGCTGCTGTAACTCAACATGTCCGTGGAGTGGAGATACTTACTCTTGAAACACCCAAAAGCAAGACCGCAACTTATGACACGAAGGCTAAAGTGATTACTGAGAAGTTGTCCGTGTTATCACTGCGGCTGTCTTCCCCCTTCAGTCTCTGATGTTGCATCACATGATAGCAGTAACGTTACGGTAGAGTTAATCATACATAGCGACTCATTTACACAAAACATCTTGGTGAAAATAAAAAGACAATAGACATAGCTGGGCAATTAAATGTATATTTATTACTTTTCACGAATGAATTGTTTGTCACCGGTCGGCTGCATGTGAATCGTCGTCTCTCTGTACTGCCCTGCGTGCGCTCAAAAACCGGAACTCCCCAAAATGCGGAGCGTACCACTTGGTAGTTTCTGGAGGGGGTTTCCCGGGGGGTCAGACCAAGTGTGTGAAGTGGCAGCGGTGTTTCATTGTTGATTTATTGAAATGTTAGAAGAACGAAAGAAGTTGAAAGCAGTGATTATAATCAATTAAATCTAATGTTTTTCTGCAAATAGCATGATTGGGAGGTAGATTCTGGCACTCAATATTAGGGGTGGGCAATATTTTTTTTGATTGATTGATATTTTTATTTAAGTGTCATGCACCTGGGTGCCCAGCCCATATGGGCTTACAAGACACTATATCATATTTACAATCGCCAAGATGGCTACACAACAAATCATAATATACCTTTATACAGAATCAAGAAAAGAAAAGAAAGGGGAGGGCATTTCATTGAAACATTCACTTTCCAAAGAATCAATTATACTGGGTACAATGTTCCCTGTCTTAGTCGCCAGGCATTTTCTATAAATCTGGCTAAAACAAAAAATTCCTTATCAAAAAGCCAACTCAACATATGACCTTCTGACAGCCAAAACAAATCGGGATTCTTCAACTGGATTTTCTCAAATAAAGGATTTCTCAAATCAATATATCAAATTTATATCCATATTGTGATTTGAGACTGTATGGTCTTAGATGTTGGATGATAATATGGTGATACAGCATACATGTTGCCCCCTATCGTTGCATCGGCGCTGTTTCTAGGCCGAGCGCCTGGCGCAGCGCAAATCAGTGGGCGTGGACCAGCGCACTTGATATCGTCGTGCTGGCGCTACACGCAGCCTAAAGCATTACAACCACGCCTTTTAAGCGTAAAATTATGCACCGTCATGCTCATTGGATAACTGCAATAAACGAATCGCACGCTTGCCTTTTTAGCTCCAATTCCACTGGTCCCGCAAAACCAGACGAAAGCCAAGCGCTCTGCCCCCCCCCCCTCCCTTCATCCAGTCTTGTCTGTCTCCATTATAGGCTATTATTCCATATTATTATGCTTCTCAAACCAATCTAACTGCAGTTTAAATACTGCAAGCATGTAAATACGCTACACTATAGCAAGATCAAAGTGAAAATAATGTTCTAAATGCATCAGCTAGAAAAATATAGCCTATTATATTGGTGAAAGTTTGTCCAGAAAGATATAATTTTCTCTCGCCTGCTGCAGGAAGGATGATGCACATAAATATAGCCTACATTATGTAAAGTCATTGCATAAATGTGTTTTTATTGTAAAACTAAATGTGGAGTAGGGCCAAGTTATTGGAGCGGACATCACAGTATAGCAGATGACAGTAGAAGCTTCCGAAGCGCGTTCCGCTGTCACTTATCTAAATCACGTTAAATCGACAAGGGATATTTATAGCCCCAGTAGGACATATATGTTTCACATAGGGTGGTGTTTTCATTTCGATGTTTTATTTGGTCCAATATTGAAATGTTCTACAATTGGAGGTTGTCTTACCATTACACATTATTTAGATCCTCCCTTAATATAGGTTTTCGGCTCATTTGGTTGCTATTTAGTAGCGAAATGGAGAAGCACAATGCATGTTGGGACATTCACATTGCAGTGAACTTACAGCTTATATTTTCTATGGGACTCTGAGCGAGGGAGTCAGAGACAGTCGGTATTGTGCCTGGCAGACTGAGGAGAGAGGGAGAGAGTGACACAGAGAAGGGTGACAGAGGAGAGAGCCAGAGGGGAGGGAGAGAGCCAGAGGGGAGCGCTCCGCGCAACTGGCGCACTCTGAATAGGCCTGGTTTTCAAAAGCGCAAAGCGCTAAATGTACGCCAGGTCGGAAGATAGCAGTACGCCGGTATTTAGCGCCGACACGCCCACTTTGGCCCATTCTGGGACTGCGCCACGCCCATTCGGCCTAAAGCGCATTTCGCAGCGTAAAGCCATATTGATATCGTCCCAAAACAGGCGCAAGGCACGTTTTTTTGCGTTTAAGGCCCGTTTTAGCGCCGAAGGCTTGTGGGAGAATAGGGCCCGGTGTCTTTCCCTGGTTTTAAAGGCTGCATTACACTAAGTGAAGTATAGGCTAGTGACATTTTAAAGTAGAATGTCATAACTCACTCACTTTTTCATGTATGTAAGTCATGGAAATCCATTGGTCAAAATGTGTATGCACCCTGATAGATGACGCTCTGAGGCCTACCAGTCGGTCACAGCCCAGTGGTTGAGAAACATTAACTCATTGAGTGCCAATGACCACAATCGTCGTCAATTCAAATAGTAACGTAGAGTGCCAATGACCACGATTGTCGTCAATTGCGTTTTTTGACGGTGGGACGTGGATCAAAGCCAGATGCATCTCCTGTAAAAATATGGGGGATGTTGAATGTGTAAAAGCTATTTTACGGACCCATTAGGTGGCGACAGTGCTCTCCAGATTAGAGAAAGGTGAGGAAAAAAACAGAGAAGCAGCCGTGGGGACACGGAAACCGCATCGGTATGCATCGATATGCATGAAGCATAACGTTAGCTGTGCCTGTGAACAGCAGCCAATCTGCTGCCACAATTGAGCCCCTCCGTCTCCGCTGCGATAGCCCCTCCACATTATTAGTTGCCGACACCAGCGTCTTTCTGAAAAGTTACATTATTCTCAACTGGAAGCGCTGGGAGCCACAGGCGACAAAAACGGCGGAACGCTGTGAAAAACCTGGGACTCGCCTGGCCTGACACACGCAGCAGAGCGAGCAGAGCCACCAGAGACACACCCACGGAGGAGGAGTTTGGAGTTGAGGGGGGTGGGGGTGGGGGTGCTGTTTATTGAAGGAAATTACTGTTCAGATGTTTCAGGTCAGAAAATATTAGCTTCAGAGTCAGTGATTTGCTTGAAATGCTTCATTTCACAAAAGGCTCAATATCTCAGCTTCTAGATGGAAACGTCTGTTTTTGGTGAAATCAACCTATCTTCTCCGGCTGATAACTAAAGAACGGAAAATGATATCAATAAACTTTTTTTTGCTGATTATAGAAGAGAGTCTCATCGTTCTTTGGCCGTGTTCTGTGTTTACATAGTAATATCACACAATATTCTGTGGGCCTCAAGAAATCACTGAAAACGCTCTGAAACTCTGGCACTGGGAGCGTCCGTTCTCCAAAAGTGGCTGGCACTCAATGAGTTAAAATACCTAATTTCCCCTCTAAAATCAGATGGACTCCTCTACAAAATCATCCCAATCATTCTAGAAATATTATTTTCTTTCAAATAGAGCTATTCTGGTAATCTGGTGAAAATCTGTATTTTTTCATATCGCATATATATCGCATGGGCGGGGAATATCGCAATGTCAGTTTTTTCCAATATCATGCAGCCCTAGCCTGTCTTACAGTAACATAATGTAGGTCTACTACCACACATCTCATATATTTCCTATAGCCTGTCTTACAGTAACATACTGTAGGCCTACTACCACACATCTCATATATTTCATATAGCCTGTCTTACAGTAACATACTGTAGGCCTACTACTACACATCTCATATATTTGATATAGCCTGTCTTACAGTAACATACTGTAGGTCTACTACCACACATCTCATATATTTCATATAGCCTGCAGTAACATACTGTAGGCCTCCTACCACACATCTCATATATTTCCTACAGCCTGTCTTACAGTAACATACTGAAGGCCTACTACCACACATCTCATAGATATAGCCTGTCTTACAGTAACATACTGTAGGTCTACTACCACACATCTCATATATTTCTTATAGCCTGTCTTACAGTAACATACTGTAGGTCTACTACCACACATCTCATATATTTCCTATAGCCTGTCTTACAGTAACATAATGTAGGTCTACTACCACACATCTCATATATTTCCTATAGCCTGTCTTACAGTAACATACTGTATGTCTACTACCACACATCTCATATATTTCCTATAGCCTGTCTTACAGTAACATAATGTAGGTCTACTACCACACATCTCATATATTTCCTATAGCCTGTCTTACAGTAACATACTGTATAGGCCTACTACTACACATCTCATATATGTCCTATAGCCTGTCTTACAGTAACATAATGTAGGTATACTACCACACATCTCATATATTTCCTATAGCCTGTCTTACAGTAACATACTGTAGGTCTACTACCACACATCCCATATATTTCCTATAGCCTGTCTTACAGTAACATAATGTAGGTCTACTACCACACATCTCATATATTTCCTATAGCCTGTCTTACAGTAACATACTGTAGGTCTACTACCACACATCTCATATATTTCCTATAGCCTGTCTTACAGTAACATAATGTAGGTCTACTACCACACATCTCATATATTTCCTATAGCCTGTCTTACAGTAACATACTGTAGGCCTACTACCACACATCTCATATATTTCCTATAGCCTGTCTTACAGTAACATAATGTAGGTCTACTACCACACATCTCATATATTTCCTATAGCCTGTCTTACAGTAACATACTGTAGGTCTACTACCACACATCTCATATATTTCCTATAGCCTGTCTTACAGTAACATACTGTAGGCCTATTACCACACATCTCATATATTTCCTTATATTTCAGTAGTATGTAACACTAGTATCAGTTCAGAATGAGCACCCCTCTCTGATTCAGTTAGAGAGAGTAGATCACCTCTATCTATGGACCAGGGTCACAGAAGCTCTAGGTCGCTCTTGGAGAAATGGGCACCAGGCAGCACACAGCACACGACACAGACTCAGCAGGTACGTTTAACCATAAGATAACAACATTTATTTACTTGTATTTCAGTTATTTCTTATTCTTTCTTTCTTCAAGTATATGCCATTTCAACAATAATAATCAAACACAATTCTCTTTGTCACTAAATTATTTCTCTTTCTTTCAGGTTTTGCATTCAACGACGGTGGGTCGACGACAGATGTTCACACATCAGGTAAGTAACTGTTTCACTTTTATTTCTTATTTTATAAGAAACTATTTTGTTATTAGTCAGGCACTCATTAATTTTTGTTAATTCCTATGTTGAATTATTATAGTTCCATATAAATCCTATTTTAAAGTGCTTCTGACTCAACAGAGATACAGTCGCCGGTTATTATTATGTCGATTGGATTCGACCTTCAACCTCAAAAAAACAACCGTTCCTTCACTAGAACTCAATTACCCAGAAAACAAAAACAATAGAACCAGTTCCCTTCAGGAATTCCATAGTATTGCTCTGGTTGCATTACTGTGTATTTCAGCAAGTAATACACAGCTGTATATAAAAATAGAAAAAATAGTTTAACACTGCTAAAGTTCAGGTTCTATTAAAGTACTTAGAAAACAAATCAATAACTCACATTCAAATCAGGTGAGCACTATCAAATGCACACAGAGCAATACTCTCGAATGTGTGGGGCAATGGATACGATTGTCCTACCACTGTGTTAGAAACTCCATGAAATCCGTGGGGCACTAGATACGATTGTCCTACCACTTAGTTGAGAAGGAATAATTCGAGCATCTCTCCTTTCTCTCGATCCGGTTCAGGGCTTAGGCTCCCCACCCCAAGAACCAGCTGCACCTCTCTCCACGGGAAGCAAGCCGGGCTGGGGAATCCGGGGTCTGGTGGATTCAGACGCTGACAACAAGGACGGACAGGAAACGGGAACAAGGACCAAAAGCCAAGGGGGAGGGGGGAAGAGACCTGGCCTTGTACCAACAAAACCAAGAAAAGTGTCACTTAACGGATCAAATAAATGTTTTCTCTCCTGTGTGGACTCTAATGTGCAATGTGTAACTATTAAGCCAAATAAAATGTTACATCAAACAAACAAATAAAATTGCCATTACTCCTTTAACCATCTGTCATGTCATTTTCTCTTTTATTTTCCATTCAGCATCAAAATACATTTTCTATAGCAATTACATGAAACATAGTATTACAGTATGGCTAACAGAATATACAAAGTGACATCAGTTCAAGTGCATTCATTTCAGTAACTCCATTTCCTTGACCTAAAAGCTACAGTATACTGTATCACCACTGGTGTGCATTAAACACACTGCAACAGCTACTAATAGACCAATTATACGCCTACGTCACAATGACAACAAACAGCGTCAGATGCGCAAGACGGAGGCAGAAAGACAGACTCCGCGCAGCCCTTTCAAGTAGTTTTCCAGTGCCTGTGAAACTATTCCAGCAAGACATGTCTTCGTGTTGTGCAGTGCGATGCCAGAATTGGAAAGCTATTGTAGCAGAGTATTCGGGTGCGCCTATTCACACTTGGTTAATAAAATAATAAACGATAGAGCCAGGCTGTAACGTTATACAAGCTTCTCCCCACATATCCTGTTCTACGCAACTCGAGGGAACATACACAGCCTCGCACACACGCAATAGAACACAACACAACACTGAACAGTCTGTTACACTATCAACAAAGCAAGGACTAAAGTTTTACCGAATCCCGTCAACTCATACTGCTTTTAATGCTAACCGTAGGTGTCTTTGGTTGCAAGCCGAAAGAGGAAATCATTAAAAATGCCCGACTTTGCAGTGCTCGCTCATTTCATATCAGGTAAACTGTAGTAGGCTGCTAACAGCCACATCGCTCTGTTAGTTAACAACCAAGTAACGTTATATAATGTCATTATTGAGTTGAACTGATTGGAACGAGGACATCATTAAAAATGCCCGACTTTGTAGTGCTCATTTCATAATCAGGTAAGCTGCCTGAAACTGTAGGCTGTTCAGCCACATCGCTCGGTTAGTTAACGACCAAGTAACGTTACATAATGTCATTATTGAGTTGTGTGCATTATCAACATAACAATATATCTTTGCAAGTTACAGAATAATTATCTACGCTATCCCCAGTTATAAAGGAATGCACGATATGTATTGCCGGCCACTAGGCTTGGCCAATTGACAGCGCAGTGCGTATGGGTCTGTAAGACATATCCCATTAACACATTCACTGCCAGCCTTTTTTTTTTTACTGTAGGTAGCTTTTGCCAGAGGGTTTTTTTGAGGATTCTGGCTCATTTTACAAGAGCCAAGGATAATTTTCTGCTTGGAGTTTGTCAACACAAAGTTCACAAAAGTACTAATAGAATGTGTGCTTTCTCTGTCTAAAAGAGTTAGTTTGTAGAGTTAGTAGTTATGTAGATATTAGCCGTTGAGTACAGCATGGTTTCAGCGTCTGAGACAAAAAGCTGAGATAATCGCAGTTTTGTGAAATTCAATATCAAACAGTCACTTTAACCATTTATTTTTGGCATCAGTGAGACATCAGACATAAACAATATAGTTCTGAACAGTAATTTCCTCCATAGCAGCACCCGCACCCCCTCTCCTTACAACTCCTCCCTCCGTGGGCGTGTCTGGTGGATTTCAGCAGCGTTTGTCAGTCACAAGCCAGTCTCTCCTGCCTGTCTGAGCAGTGAGCAGCAGCCTCCCTTTCTGGCGGCCCCTCGTCGGCGAGCGTGGATGTGGCTTAATCCGTTCTTGGATTTTCGGTTGAGAGCTTTGACGAAGCCTTGTGTGACTCTAGGCTTTATGCTGCGCGCTTCAAAGTGTGCTTTCCACCCAGTCCACCTTTGGAACCCCCCACCGCCGTGCGCCCGTGTGAAAGGTTTTCGCCTACAGTATGAGAATGAGGCTCGTTCGCTTCTGGGTCCTCGGTTGAGCTCAGCTGGAATGCGTGCGTTTCTGGCCAAACAACACTCAATAGTCTGAGCACCGTCGCCACTCAGTGGGTCGGCGGAATGGATTGCACACGCCCGGCGGCTCTAACAGTATAATAGAAGATGCAAAAGGGCCAGATCAACGATCCACCGTCAAAAAAAAAAAACGATTTTTTTGACGTATCAATACGTCGCTGGCAGTCAACGGTTGGATTCTGCTTGACGTATCAATACGTCGCTGGCAATGAACGTGTTAAACAACGTTAATTTCGATGCATAACATTGCTTATCACTAGGCGATAAGCTGTGGTAGTAAGCCGAGAACTGCATTTTAAAACTAAAATATAACTGTGTGTTGCAGATGGGCATAGAGCAGTCCTGACAGCGGGGCTTATACACAGTTCTCACTGTCTGTCAATGCTGGGCTGACGGCTTTCTGCCTACACGATGCGCGCGCAGCTCAATGTTGACAAGATGTATAAGGGGTCTATAAGCTTAACACTAGCAGGCTTTACACTGCAGAAATAAACACTGATTGAGGTAATCAAAAGAATAACGCTACACGCGATGCGTCATGGCTGCACTACGCATCCAGTAAAACCACCGGGTGACTCTCACCCATGTTCGCTGAGGGTTGCATGTTCAGCACGTTAATGTGCTAGCCACGGTAGCGTGGTGGATGCTAATCCGTGTTGCTAATGTTTGTAGCACTATTGCATCGAGTCAGCATGTTTTCAGTCTGCTAGTTTCATATTATCATTACAGCAAGCTGCAATAGCACTTTTTCATGTCGGGGGAAACTCCCCAAGAATCTTCTTTCGGCAAATGGCAGCGTGATGGTCACTACCACGCGTGATTTCTAACCCCACATAGGATAAGCAATAACCACGCCCTGTGGCGCCGGGATTGGCCAGGAGCATTGAAGCTTGGGACTAAAGCACTAAAGCAGCAAGGTTTTTCATCTTTTAAAATAAAGATGTTTAAAAAACTATTGCTTGTTACATTTTCAGTGCTGTACCTTTTCTCTGGGTAAGAATTGAGCTTGAAATTAACGATACATTATATTATATGAGCTATGAACGTGAACACAACACCGTTTATATTATTGCATGTTTTTTTGTATGTACATTGTGTAGATTACAATTATTATGCTTATTATTATTATTACTATGCTAAGGAAGGTAGGTGACCATAATTCATTTCAATGTCCGCTCTCAATATCGCTGTCTGTTCTCAAGAGCTATTCAGTTGGTTCATGAAATCGCTGGGCTGCGTGTCCTCCAGTGTTGCTCCTGGCCAATCCCGGCGCCACAGGGCGTGGTTATTGCTTATCCTATGTGAGGTTAGAAATCACGCCACTACCACAGGTCGCTATTTAGCATCAGTGCATCTGGTCGGGGACAATAATTTTCTTTACTGACGGTTTCAGAGAGATGCAGTTAATTATCAGTAAGCACACATATATTTGACTTACACGTGTCTCTGTGTTCTTTGTCTCAACACGTATTTCTGTTCTCCAGTGTCAACACACGTCTTGTCTAATATTCGTCCAGGTAGGAGCTAGGTGTTTTCACCGTCATCTCAGCTAGGCTGGCGGATGCTGCGTAGCGTCTGATGTGTTTTCAAAATAAGAGTCCTCCACCCAAATTTACCTTTTCACCTTCTGATATGTTTTCAAATTAAGAGTCCTCCCATTACTTTTATTATATTCACTGTTTATATTATGTTATATTCACAGTATAATTTATTATGTTAGACACATTATACGGTTCTGGTAACCTGGGTTACAAGTAGGCTATTGTAGCCTATACAAAAGCTGTGTCCCATTTCAGGTGCTGCAGTCCACCAAGGCTAGATTTGAAGACCGATTGCGTCACTGCAGCGCAACCTAGGCTGTCCCATTTCAAAGGCTCCTTCAAACGCAGCCGAGAAATGCAGCCTCCTTTTCTCAAAACTTGAGGATGCAACTGTTCTGTCCTTCGTTGCCTTTGTGGCATGCAAGATCTCGCGAGAATCCGTGAGCGGTTTGCAAGGCTGAAAATTCTGAAATCGTCGCGATTTTTTCGTAGCAACCATAGGCAACAGGTAAGATCTTACAATTCTGGTTTGCAATTTCTTTAGCCTACTAAATTCACTGCTGTCAACTTTAGAGGTGATTAACCGAGGCTTAGATTATTGTAGATCTCATATTTGTTAGTATTGTGGAAAAAATAAAAATGAAAATTAATTTGAAAAGAGCTCCAGGGCTTGGCTCGTGAGCATTCCACTAGACTCCCATGTCAGATTATCCGTGCAGCGGGAGATACCGCTGATGGCAAAGAGGCTTGTCTCCCGGGTTGCTTGGTCCTGTAACACAGACCTAGCTGGCTATCCAGCACCGCCCGGTCTGCTCACTGCGCCTGGAAAGCCTCATTTAATTTCATACCACGGTCATTATGTAGATTCATTTGAGAAAATATAAGTAGCGGGGGGCTGCCTTGGCCGATGTTGGTGATTCAAATTCGTGTAAAGTTTTCCAGGGTGTGTGTGTGTGTGTGTGTGTGTGTGTGTGTGTGTGGGTGGGGGGGGGGGGGGTGTCTCTGAACGTAACGTCACGCTAGCTGTTAGATCAAAAGACCATGGTGCCTGGGCGGCCTCACTGGATGGAGGGTTGCTGTGTCACAGTTGTTTGTTTAAACTTGCTGCTAGCTTGGAAGAGTTTTGCGCAGCAGAAATACAACGTATAGATACAATACTTAAAGGGAAGAAAGCAAGTTTTATAAAACAGATAAATAAGTTGTGTAAATAATAATCTGGTGAATTAGGGCTGTACTGCTGGCTGCTACCGTTATCTTATACTAACACGTACCAGTAGCCTACAACTAAGAATAATTTATTTGTAGAACTGTCACACAACTATTCCTACTGCATTTCTGCATTGTCATAGCACATTAGATCATAATCAATAGTCTGTCAGCGTGTGTGTTCTTAACAGTAATAGTCCTCTCTCCTCTCTCTCTTCTCTCCAGAGTAAGGATTATGGCAGAGAACAAGATTCCAGACCAGGGGCAATTCACTTTTAAATGTGAGTATTGTATTGGTATCGCTTATTGCAGTGATACTCAACCCTAGGCTCCTCCTAGTTGTGTCTCTTTTAAGTTTTACTTAAAATACATAAATAACTAAACATCTAAATAAATAAAGGGGGGAAAGGGACTTTTTGGGGGGATTGTAGCTTTTGCAAAAAAAAATCTTTGACAATCCTGAGTAGGTCAAGGTTGTGTACCACTGGCTTCTTGTTATCGACTGATCCTCTTGCAACATTGTTGCCTGTTTAAATATTTGCTTCTGTGTTTTTGTTTTAAGGGACAAAAGAACAAATTGCCCAATTCATCAGAATGAGGGCAGCAAATGACAGCCTCTTCACTGGGCTGAAAAACACCGCTGCTCACGACTGGAGGTAGGGCACAACTAAATAAATTACGGTAGATAAATAGCAAATGTGTAGGGTAGATGCTTCTACACACAAGGGCTGGATTTGGCCCCCGGGCCTTGAGTTTGACACATGTGAGCTACAGGATAATCACTCAGTTTTAATTACTTACGTATACAAAGCACATAACTGAAATAGCCACTAGATGGGATACAAACCTTTGTTTTGTTGACAACTCTGATATCTGCTGCCTTTTGTTTGTTTGTTTGTTTCTTGGGCCAAAAAGAAAGGGCCAGGTACAGCAGTGGAGGAAGAGGAGGAGGAGGAGGAGGAGGAGGAAGGAGAGACAGGAGCGTGTGAGCCAGGGCCAGCACTACCAAAGAAAGCGAAGAAGGACGAGTTGCTGGAGCTGCTTAAGGAAGACATGAGACTCCAGAAAGAGAGAGCCGGCCGCTTCTTTGTTCTCTTAGAAAGACTAATTGAAAAGTAAAATAATATATATATTTATGTTAGTATTATTGTTCGTATTGTTCTTTTTGTTATTATTCTGCTGAATCATCAATGAATCATGAATGTCTGCTTGTTTACCTTTTGCACTGATTCATGACACTGATGCATGGGGGGGGTTAAAACATATAAGGTTTTGCACATTCAGGTTTTGTTCTGTTTTCATGAATGTTTTTTTTTATCCATGTATAGATTATTTCGTACATGTACAGTTTGTTATTTAATAAATATTTTGTTTAAGAATTATTATTTTTTTCCTTTTTACACGGCACAACATGGTGCAAAGAGATCATTTAACAGAAAACACATTCATATTTATTGTCTCCAATAGGAGGCCTGTGGGAAATGTATGTCAAGCAGGTTTTACAGTTTATATATCTGAATATACTGTCATAGTTACTAGATCTTCACTGCATATGAATGCAAACGTGCATTGGAAAAAGCTTTGGCTCCAGAATATGTATGGACAGTTTTCTCTTTCTATTTGAGTCTTGCAGATAAGAGTGTTTTTATAGACTGTTTTCACAGAATTGTCAATCCTGTCCTAGGAGTCCTGACAGTTGTACTAGCAAACACTGCAACAGGTGAGCTGGGGTTCCATTTAGAATGTTTATGTTAAGTTAAAACCATCTATAGCTCAGCTAACGTTAACCATAAGGTGAG
Organism: Poromitra crassiceps; assembly: GCF_964638095.1. Taxonomy (NCBI): domain Eukaryota; kingdom Metazoa; phylum Chordata; class Actinopteri; order Beryciformes; family Melamphaidae; genus Poromitra; species Poromitra crassiceps. Next base: position 69,430,942 of record NC_139626.1, on the reverse strand, counting down.
ATCACATTAACCCTACTTTACACAATGTGTGTAGTATGCAGCACCCAGGATCACAGAGATGTGCTATATTTAACCTCTACAGAAGTTAGCAAAATACATGTCTAAGTTACAGATCTGATGATTATAACCTGAACTTGGGAAACACAAACTGTTAAGCCCCGAGACTTCACTAGACAGAGCTTGACAACAGTGGTAGTAATAATATTGTTTGTCCTCTAAATAGTTATTCAAACAGGTAGAAATAAATAAATAATGCATCACATGTAATGGAGGGGGATACTGAAAAAGTGAACCAATTTATAAAATATGTAGCCTACATAGAAATAAATAAATGTGGCATAAAATGTCTTCTAGTGGGGCATCATCTTGGGTGGTCTCCAGAGTGTTTGGGGTGCATATAGGGATCTGGTCTGGGGGGAAAGGAGAAGAAAAACATGTTAAACAATAGCAAGATACGATATGCCATGTCACTTTCTCCGATGGGCTTTGAGAGGGAGGCTAGCTAGCTATCTATCTAGGCTATCTATAGCAAAAACCCTGTAAGGTTAGGCTTAGGCTATATGAAATGAAAAGGTAACTGACATTAGCCATATAAACCACGTTAACATTTAGAAAGCTAAAAGTAAGTGACACAGCTTAAAGCAGCTACGAGCAAGATTTTCGATTGTTATTAAACAGTCTAAATTTAATATCGATGCATCACAACTTACCTCTAATAGTAGATGAGACCAACGCAGAGTAGTCTCGCTTGAACACCGAGTGAATCGGCCAGTGTTAGTCTGTCTGTGGCCAGGGCAGATCAGGAAGTGAAATGAAGCGGTTTACAGCAGCCACTTCGGCCATAGCCACTTCCAAAAAACCTGTTGGAATATAACGAGAGATGTTCGTGAGAGTAGCAAGCCCCTGCATGGCGTTCTTCTTGTTTATGGTATGTTGCTAGGCAGAGCGAAACAGCGGAAGGCAGCAGCTGGCCCGCCGGTAGACAGATAGAGAGAGCCCCCTGGTGACGCGAGGTTAGACAGACACAGACTCTAGAATCATCAAGAGAGCAATCTCCGATTCACACGGCTTTGGTCTCAGCTACTATTATAGGTAAGATGTGATGCATCAATATTGTAATTATACTGTTTAATAACAATCGAAAATCTTGCTTGTAGCTGCTTTAACCAATAATTTACCTGCTCATCCTCTCCCAGCCTGAGAAACATCATGCGGCGGCGGTGAAGCTCCAACTCTTCCATGAAATAAAACAAAATTATCAGCAAAACAATTTGCTCTGGCTCCATGTTATTAAGCTGTCTGTTCGCAGAGATGGGCAGTATTTGAAATACTTGTATTTGAAATACGTATTTCAACTACTTTTTTGTATTTTGTAATTTGTATTTGGCTGGGCAGAGAAAAATGAGATGTAATTTGTATCAAGATACTTTCAGATCTTGTATTTTGTGTATTTCAAATACATAAAATACATTTTTCTTTTTATTCTCAAATTGACACATGTAAACATTGACACAGGTTTAAACTAAAGATGGAGAAATTAATTGTACTAAAAACAACTAAGTGAACTAAACTGAAACCTGATATGAATAAACAGAGAAATTACTTGTACTAAAAAACAACTAACTGGACTGAACTGAAACCTGATTTGAATAGGAGAAATTAGTTGTACTAAAAACAACTAAGTGAACTAAACTGAACTGAAACCTGATATGAAAAGATGGAGAAATAAGGTGTATTGAAAAACAACTAACTGAACTGAAACCTGATGTGAAAAGATGGAGAAATTAGTTGTACTAAAAACAACTAAGTGAACTAAACTGAAACCTGATATGAATAGATGGAGAAATAAGTTGAAAAAACAACTAACTGAACTAAACTGAAACCTGATATGATTCAGAATAGATAGAGAAATAAGTTGTACTGAAAAACAACTAACTGAACTAAACTGAAAGCTGATATGATTCAGAATAGATTGAGAAAGAAGTTGTATTGAAAAACTAACTGAACTAAACTGAAACCTGATGTGAATAGCTGAAGAAATAAGTTGTACTGGAGAAAAAAAAACTAACTGAACTATACTAAAACCTGATATGAATAGATTGAGAAATAAGTTGTACTGAAAAAAAACCTAACTGAACTAAACTGAAACCTGATTTGAATAGGAGAAATTAGTTGTACTGAAAAACAACTAACTGTCATAAACCTGATTTGAATAGATGGAGAAATTAGTTATACTGAAAAACTATAACTGAACACCAAAGTACCCTAATGAAAATCAAAAATGTCTTTCTGTTGCTACAAGGATGTCTGAGCTTCACTGTGCATAATGATGGCTGTGCAGATTTTGACACTAGAATGGTGTTACCACTGCTGATAGTGGAAAGTTGTATTCAGTGAGTGATTGTTCTTTCATAATTATGTTCTAGATAGTCAGGTTGTTTTGGATTTTGTTTATGAAGCAGAAGGAGGCCTTCCAATTTCATGGAAGGCCTTTTTTGTTTGAGATGCAGTTTCTCATCGTTCCTCTCACCGATTCACAATTTCACAACCTTAGACAGGATGTGCATCAGGGCATTCAATTCCTGAAATGTAACCTTTTCTAGTTGTACTAGTGTTTGTCAAACTAATGTTTGCACGTTAAATAAATACTGTGACGACAAGTTACTGACATGGTGGTGAATGTGAAGTTGTTTAAAGGGGACCTATTTTACCTATTTCAGTTATTTATATATTGTGTTATGATGTCAGATATCTATGGCTAAACATAGTCAAAGTTCCAAAACTTGAGGTTAACATGCAGAAATGCTGCCTTTAAGTCAAAAGCCCTCACAGAAGGTGATTAACAGCTGAGCTGAAGGAGAAATTAGTTCTACTGAAAAACAACTAAAACTAAAATGGAAGAACTGCAGTGTGTTAGGGAGTACACATACTGTGACAGAGGACTAAAGAGAGGATTTATTGTCTAAGGAAACCAGAAAATTTCACTTTTGAATAGCTGAAATCAGAGAATTAGGACATTTTCCTTAAAGAAATGTCTCTAAATGATTAATAGATCATCAAAATAGGCAATTAATTTAATATTTGGCAATTCATCTATGAATTGACTAATCGTTGCAGCTCTTTATAAGTTTTTATAAAATGTATTTTCATGTATTTTCAAAATACAAAATACGTATTTGTATCTCAAATACATTTTCAGACAGGTATTTTGTATTTGTATTGTGATACATTTTTTGAGCAAGTATTTGTAATTTGTATCAAAATACTTTATGATGTATTTTCGCCCATCTCTGTCTGTTCGTGCCTTAAACTCTTGAGACAGTCCGGTGCGGGAGATGGGAATTCCCAGATTCGCTCGCACTGTCAACTGGTTGCTAAGGAAACCATTGTGGGGGCGTGAACAGCTAGTGACACAGCAGTAGTAGGCGCGTGATTTCGAATCGCACATAGGTTACGCAAAAACCACGCCCGGTGCCCGCCTACGCAGCAGTCAAGTGCCAGGATTGGCCAGGAGCAAGTTTTTGTCTTCTTTTGACAGCTGGAATCTCCCACACCACAAATCGCTGGGCACGCAGCCCAGCGATTTCATGAACCAACTGAATTGCTCTTGATAGGGGACATTGAAATTAATTATTAGTGTATAACGCCAATGAAAACGTAACACAAGCTTTTAACACACAATCGATTTTTAAACATTTATTTCAAAACATCATTGTAAAATTCAGGTCTTTAGCCAAAGCTTCAATAACAAAGCTCAGCTGACAGTTTAACCTGCAAATGAAAACTATAAAAAATATCAAATTAAAAATACAACAGGCTAGCACATAGGCCTAGCCCCCCCCAACCCCCCCCCCCTCCCCCCCCCCAACCCCCCCCCCCCCCTCCCCCCAGTCCAGCCGTTTGTTCCAGGCAAGTGAAGTCCCAACAATCTACAAAAACATGCAATAATATAAAATCATAGATAAAAAGTTGAATCATACACAATAAATAAAACCAAAAGTAAAGGGTTAGCCTTCCCAATGGCCAGCAGCAGGTTATTCTGGCCTCATAATAAGCACTGAGGCGGGTGGTCAGAAAGTCAAATAACATTAAAATACATTGTATGCTTTGGTGCGATGTAGGATTTTGTCTTTCAATATCCTCATTGCAGCCTCGCTGCAGCCTCGCTTGGTGTTGTTGCTTCTCACAGGAATGGTGTCCCTGTAACAGAGAGCCCAACATGAGCATGAGCGCCTGGCCAATCCCGGCGCTTGACTGCTGCGTAGGCGGGCACAGGGCGTGGTTTTTGCGTAACCATGTGTGATTCGAAATCACGCGTATAGGCTAGACCATCTCGTTTCGCTCAATGTCTCAAGGCTGCGCACTCCCTTGACTGGTCCGCGGAGGACAGACCTCTGTAGGCCGTGGCCGCTGAATTGGGACACAGCCAGTGGCAGCTGGTGATCCAAAATGTTGGTGGGGCGCAAGTGAGAGGGACCTCAGACCCCCTAGTGAGCTCCGGGGACATCCTCCCCGGGAAGATTTTTTTTAAATATCAGCTTTAAAATGTGGATTTACAGTCAATTTTAGCATGATAATATAGGGAAAATCTCACCATAGAATCAATCTTACTGCTACAAAAGTAATACAATACAAAAATAATAACCATTTAAGAGAGTAGAAAGCCAGTTAACAAACAAGACAAAATACTGTTGTACTTGAAGAAATTAACACGACCAGTTAGTTAGAAGAAGACAATATGACAAGAAAAATATTACAAGTAGCCTACAGTCTTTAATTCTTTCAAGAAAAAGATATGCATTTTGATAAAGCAGTCTCTGTGATAAAGTAAAAAAAGAAGAAGAGAGAACTTACATTTCTATTCTTGCTCAACATGTATTAATTCAAGCACTTTCAATGACCCACTGTCTATGTAGGTCTATTTTGAATGAATGAATGAGCTTTATTTGTCACTGTTACAAAACAAGTTTAAGAACGAAATTGAAGCAATCCCCTAGGTGCATTAGACAAGACAATAATAGTCAAGGTAATAAAGATAAGGTATTTAAAAAGTAACGAGGTAATAGTGTTCAGTGTATAAAGTATGAGGTAATAAAAAAAGTAAAAAAAAGTAAAAAGTGTCTAGAGTTTGTTCTGTGTACACTCTTGTACACTGTAAAGTATGAGGTAATAAAAAAAGTAAAAAGTAAAAAAAGTAAAAACTTTCAATGCCTTGTGTGGAAAAATATATATTTGATTTAAGACAACACTACCTTTAATGCTTTCATAAGACTCACTGTTGCATTTCATCATGCCTGTCGTCATGGTGATCCGCAGCATTCCCAGCCCCTGATTGGACACCGCCTCCTTCCTCCACATGACCATCATCATCCTCATTTTCACCCTCCTGGTCTCCATCGTCCTCCAGGTGAGCTTCATGTGCCTCATGTCCCCTGACACAAACAACCACACAACTTACACTGTTGTTTATGCAGGGAATAATCAACTCCTAGGTGTGCGTTGCCTCCCGTGGTTGCCTCCGCGGGTAACTGTCTGCCTTTCCGAAACCCTGCCACTCCGAACGTTAACTTCCATTATTCGGACTGGCGGTCCTTCACCTTTTTTTCATAGGTCCCACCATTACGAAAATTCCTGCCTTCATTATTCGAAATGTCGGTCCTTCCTCGTTTTTCTAAAGGATCCGCCATTCCGAAGTTTGGATATTGTGGAATATGGCACAAAAGTGCAGACATTTCAGTCGCACGTCTGAGCAGCGCAGCAGTAGCCTATTAGAACTGGGCTTGATGCTTTCTGAAGGCTATTTACTTGATTAGACTTCTATTTTCGTTAGGATATTATTTTTTTCGTTATTGTTTAATTGTTTTCAGTTAATCAGGCAAGCTTATACTATTGGAATTTATAATTATTTCGTATGACATTTTACACAGCTGCAGGGCGCATGGAGGGACAACAGAATTAAGCTACGTTCCCGGGGGCGTGTCAGCATGTGTGTGCACTCACTGCGCTGCTCTCTAAAAGCAGGGTGTGTGCGTTATGCACCCGCCTATAGAGACACATAGCCTATTACTATCTTGCACATTGTGGAGTTAGAGGGAGCACCAACAACATCTTTGAACAACACGTCTTTATTTTAATTTTGTTGGGCTCCACAATCATTTCGAGGACTCGAGGCAACCCATTTAGCAGCATCTGAGAGTGGTGCCTGTCTGAACGAGGTTCAGCTGCCTGAACGTGAACTGGAAGTCAAATCAAGTTCGGAGTGGCGGACCTTATGAAAATCGGAGTGGTGGGATTTCTGAGTGGCAATATTTCTGATTGCCGATATTTCTGAGTGGCGGAACGTCGGAGTGGCAGCACGTCGGAATGGCGGCATGTAACCGCCTCCGCGAAACGCATTAAATTCTAACGCACACGTAGGAGTTGATTTTCCGGCTTATACCATGGTCATTTACCAATAATATAAAATAAAAGCATTTGCAATTTTTTTGGTTCAAGTTTTGCAATCAAAATCCAACATTTCTCAGAAGCCATAACTCGCAACACCTGGGAAACAGACTAAAACCTGGAACAATCCTTACCATCCTGTCAGCTTCTCATGCAATGGAAACGTTTGCTGTTCCAGTAAATAGAGAGACAAAGTGAACGTCACTTCCTGCTTTTGTCCCTAAACCAGCATGTGAAAAAATATGAATAGTTAATAGAGAGATATGTTACTTTTTTTTATCCTGTTTGATTTGTGCCACGGGGTACACATGTTAATTTCTGTCAATTTAACACATTCACTGCCAACAGTTTTTTTTTACTGTAGGTAGCTTCTGCCAAGTTTTTTTTTTTGAGGATTCTGGCTCATCTTTCAAGAGCCGAGGATTATTTTATGCTTGGACTTTGTGAACACAAAATATCTCAAAAGTACTAATAGAATGTGTGCTTTCTCTGTCTAAAATAGTTAGTTTGTAGAGTATGTAGATATTAGCCGTTGAATACAGCATGGTTTCAGCGTCTGAGACAGAAAGCTGAGATAATCGCAGTTTTGTGAAATTCAATCAAACAGGCAGAACAGTCACTTTAACCATTTATTTTTGGCATCAGTGAGACATCAGACATCTAAACAATATAGTTCTGAACAGTAATTTCCTCCATAACAGCACCCGCAACCCCCTCTCCTTCAAACTCCTCCCTCCGTGGGCGTGTCTCTGGTGGCTTTGCAGCGTTTGTCACAAGCAAGTTTCTGCTGCCTGTCTGAGCAGCATCCCTCCCTGGCGGCCCCCTCGTCGGCGAGTCTGGATGGGGCTCGCTCGTTTCTTGGGTTTTCGGTTGAGAGCTTTGATGAAGCTTTGTGCGATTCTGGGCTTATGCTGCGTGTTTCAAAGTGTGTTGTACCCAGTCTATTTTTGGAACCCCCCACCGTTGTGCGCCACCGTTGTGCACCACCGTTGTGCACCACCGTTGTGCACCAGCGCGAAAGCGTTTTCGCCTACAGTATGAGAATGAGGCTCGTTCGTTTCTGGGTTTTCGGTTGTGAGCTCAGCTGGAATGAAGCTGCGTGCGATTCTGGGCTTTCTGCTGGTGTTTCAAAGTGTGTTGCACCCATAATCTATTATGCAAATTTGCAATCCCCCACCGCCAGCTCCCAGCGCGAAAGCGAAAGCGTTTTCGCCAATCCATTTTCATGAGAATGGCTTCCTCACGCTGCTGTTTTTGCTTGGCTTCCTCTAGTCTGGAGAGCACTGTCGCCACTTAGTGGGTCGGTGGAATGGGGGGGGGGGGAATTGCAGTGCAAACATGAGTATTAGGATGTTGATCCTGATGCTGCATGAGCAACTCCTCTCTATACACTGACTGCAGACCAACGGAAAAACCTGCCCACAAACAACCTGAATGCAGAGAGGTACTTGGCCAAGTGTGGATATCTTGCTTCCCAGTCAGCCCAACACTCAAATAGGATGTTCAGGGCAAAGGGGATCAAATATTACCTTTATGCTAACAGATAGACATGGCAGTGAAGTTGAGCAGTCAACCACAGCTGTCCTTAAACACCAGGATGCAATGGAGGTGACATGGAGTAACAAACAGAAAGAGAAGAAACAGAGGTTGAGAGAGAATCTGCAAAAGAAAGTGAGGGCCAATGATTTTGTTGAAAACTTGTGAAGTGCAAAGAACATGGAGGACCTGTTACATCTGTCACTACTCACTGAAGTGAAGGCACTTGTCCTTAAGAAGTCACCTGAGCTCAAGACTTACTTGAGGCAAGAGATCCAATACCAGAGAGTTATCAGAGAAAGAGATGATCGAGATCCTAATTGTGCTCCTCGGGGATGATTATCAAGCTGAGGAAGCGGTGGTATTTCCTTGTGAGGAGGAGGAGCCAAAAAGGCAGAGGGGATCTCTCAGGAAGAACTTATGTTCCAGCCCAACCAATCACTTGCTGTCATTTGGGATGAGAGGCATCAAAATATGGTATATTGGGTTTTACCTTGATGATAATGGGGACGGAACCTTCCGTGTGGATCACCTGATGCGCGTTGGTACCGGAGATTAAATTTGGCAGTGACCACCTGGCACTGATGACATCCAGGATACTATCAGGCAGCAGATTGTGCCTGTGGCAGTTTGAAGAGCCTGGGACCACCGTCAGCTCCCAGCGCGAAAGCGAAAGCGTTTTCGCCAATCCATTTTCATGAGAATGGCTTCCTCACGCTGCTGTTTTTGCTTGGCTTCCTCTAGTCTGGAGAGCACTGTCGCCACTTAGTGGGTCGGTGGAATGGGTTGTACACGTTCGGTGGCTCCCATATTTTTATAGGAGATGTAAAAGGGTTAGATGCACGTACCACCGTCAATTTTTTTTTTTTTTTTTTTTTGACGAGTTAACTCGTCTACGGCAGTCAACCGTTGTTTTTTTTTGACGAGTTAACTCGTCCACGGCAGTGAACGTGTTAAAAGAGAACTATGCATGTCAAGAAAGTTGTAGTTTGTCCTGAAACTGAAACGTAAGGTTTAGTTTTGTCAATCAACTACATCTCGTGTCGCACATTATACGTCACACCATCAACAACAATGGACTGGCGGGAGAGACGTCACTTACGCGACTGGTTGTGCGTAGTCTTTCTGATTTATAACTCTCTGTGTAGCACCTGAGTTCCTCTCTACTGTCAAATGTAATGAGTTTGCTGCCTTTTTTATGGATAAAATTATGAATATCAGGCAGTCTATTAGTGGCTCCACACCAAGAAATGCTGTGACATCATTCTACCCACAGATCCCTAGTTCGATAAATTTGTCCCATGTTCAGCGTTATCGACCACGACATCTTAGAGGAAACTGTGCAAGGCCTTAAATCATCTTCGTGCTGTCTCGATACCCTTCCAACAAGCTTTTTTAAAAGCGTTTATAACTGTCTGTCGTCGGACCTATTGCAAATAGTTAATAGCTCCCTTTTGACCGGCAGTTTTCCTGAGTCCCTGAATACTGCAGTTATTAAACCCCTACTAAAAAGGCGTAGCCTTGATGCATCAGTAACTACAGACCAATATCTAATCTCCCCTTTATAGCCAAAATAATTAAAAATTGAAGGTTGTTTACCTACAACTCAATAGATTCCTAACCTCAAATGATCTCCTAGATAAACTTCAATCAGGCTTTCGCCCCCATCACAGCACAGAAACCGCGCTTACTAAAGTCATAAATGACATCAGAATGAACACAGACTCAGGCAAAAATTTGATTCTAGTGCTACTGGATCTTAGCGCTGCATTTGACACTGTTGACCACTCAATTTTATTGGACAGACTGGAAAACTGGGTTGGGCTATCGGGTACGGTCCTCCAGTGGTTCAAGTCCTATCTTCAAGACAGGAAGTACTTCGTCTCCATTGGCAATTACACATCTGTCCTAACTAAGATGACTTGTGGGGTGCCTCAAGGATCCATTATGGGGCCCGTTCTCTTCAACCTTTATGCTCCCTCTAGGCCTAATTATGCAAAAAAACAAAGTAGCCTATCATAGCTACGCAGATGACACTCAGTTGTATATAACTCTTTCCTCAGCTGACTATGACCCCATAGAATCATTGTGCCAGTGCATTGATCAAATAAATAACTGGATGTGCCAGAATTTCCTACAGCTAAACAAAGACAAAACAGAGGTGATCGTCTTTGGCCCCAAAGAACAAAGGCTTAACACGTTCACTGCCAATGACGAGTTGACTGCAGGGGAACGCGCGAGGAAACCATTCTCATACTGTAAAATGGATTGGGGAAAACGCTTTCGCTTTCGCGCATTATCGCGCTGGGAGCTGGCGGTGGGGGATTGCAAATTTGCATAATAGATTATGCGTGCAACACACTTTGAAACACCGGCAGAAAGCCCACAATCGCACGCAGCTTCATTCCAGCTTAGCTCACAACCGAAACGACTCATGCAGACTCGCCCAAAGAGCAGCCGCCAGCAGCCAGGCAGCACAGACAGGCAGAGCCTCGCTTGTGACAAACGCTGCAAAGCCACCAGAGACACACCCATGGAGGGAGGAGTTTGAAGGAGAGGGGGGTTTCCTGCTGCTATGGAGGAAATTACTGTTCAAAACTATTGTTTAGATGTCTGACGTCTTACGCCAAAAATAAATGGTTAAAGTGACTGTTCTATCGAATTTCACAAAAAGCCATTTATCTCAGAATAAATTTTCAGACGCTGAAACCATGCTGTATTCTACTGCTAATGCCTACATAACTACTAACTCTACAAACTAACTCTTTTAGACAGAGAAAGCACACATTCTATTAGTTCTTTTGAGATCATTTGTGTTCACAAAATCTTAGCAGAAAAGAATCCTCGGCTCTTGAAAGATGAGCCAGAATCCTCAAAAAAAAAACTTGGCAGAACCTACCTACAGTATTGAAAAAACGGCTGGCAGTGAATGTGTTAAAATCACTGCACGCCTTGAGTCTCGATCCCTGAAGCCTAAGGATCAAGTCAAAAATCTTGGCGTTATTATTGATTCCGATCTCAACTTTAACTCCCACATTAAGTCAATCAGAAAATCAGCTTTTTATCATCTTAAAAATATAGCAAGAATTAGGGGATACATGTCCAGACAGGATCTAGAAAAACTAATTCACGCCTTCATTTATAGTAGGTTAGACTACTGCAATAGCCTTTTTTCTGGTCTCTCCAAAAAAGAACTTAGGCAACTTCAACTCATTCAGAATGCTGCTGCTAGAGTTCTAACGAAGACTAAGAAAGCTGATCATATCACTCCAGTTCTTAAGTCCTTACACTCGTTGCCAGTGTGTCATAGAATAGATTTTAAAATACTGTTATTAGTCTATAAATCACTTAATGGCCTAGGCCCAAAATACATAGCTGAATTGCTCCCACGCTACGAACCGTCTAGAAATCTTAGGTCAACAGGGTCCAGCTTATTAACTGTCCCTAGGATCAAATCAAATCATCGGAAGGCTGCATTTACCCACTATGCTTCTGCTAGCTGGAACAAATTGCCTCAAGACCTCAGATCTGCCCCAACTTTACTTACTTTTAAAAATAGACTAAATACTTTTATGTTTACCGTCGCTTTTAACTGCTGACAGCTACTATGCAAACCCAATGAGTCCTCTATAAGTTTTTAGCTCTTTTTGCAACTGCTGCGCCTGTTGCTTAATGCACTTTTTATACTCTTTTTTAAAGTTTTGTTGTGATGCTTTTAAATGTCCATTTTATTCTCTTCTTTTCTTTTCTTTTCCTGTCAACCATTTTATGTTAAGCACTTTGAATTGCCTCTGTGTATGAAATGTGCTATACAAATAAACTTGACTTGACTTGACTTGACTTATAGTGCCACAGTTTTACCACAAACTGCGACTTTCTCGACTTGCAGTTATCTTTTATGGGCTCTAATTTATGGAGATTTTTTTACCAGCTAGTATGGACTCAGGGTTTAAAAGATGGGCAAACAAGGGGTTGATATATATTGCGCACAAGTGGTCACTGGCCAAACCATGAAATAATTTGAGCAACTTTCACAAGAATTTAATTTACCAGCCCATGACATTTATAAATTCCTACAGCTAAGACATTGGCTGCGTCTGTAACGCAAGGAAACGAGCAATTTAGGTGGCAATTCTAGGTAGTCATTCAAGTTGTCATTTTTACGTTTTAGGCTGTCTGAAACCAGTTTTATACAAAAGGTGACTGAATTTGCAACCTTTCCAGGTACCTATTTTGGCCTAATTCGTAAGGAACCATCAGTGGTACCTTTGGTGGGTTAGGGTATACCATGATGCATTGCGACCCTTCCAATCGACGAAGAAGAATGACGCTCTCCCCCAGAATTTCCGTTAATGGCGGCGCCCGGAAAACCTACTGCATCAGAAAAAAGCTAAACAACTATTGGCTAAATAACGAACATCATCACTTTCTTTGGATTTTTATTTTAGCATGGTCAATAACGTCAACCGTTACTTCATTTTACTGCGACAGTTTGTTATTAGGGTGTCTGAAAAGTCACTTTTGTGGGTCAGTAGGAAACATCCTACTTGACTGCGATCTGGACAGCCTAGCAAGGTTCCTAACCTAGGTTGCTAAGCAGCAGCCAGCCAGGACTACACTAACGTTAATGTAACTACAGCAAGGAGAAGACGAATAGCAGCATGGCAGACGACGGTGCGTTCACCTTCAAGTGTAAGTTGAGTTTAACTTTTTAACCATGCTTTATTAAATGATTAGCTGTCATAACTTAAGTACTCGTTTGTTAGTGAATATGTAACGTTTCCTGTAACGTTATATCGATAGGAAGAAATCATTTAGGTAACGTTATGCACGTGTTGTTAACGTTAGCTACCAGTATGCAGTCATGTTTTGGATTTTTAGCTAGTGGCAGCGACCGTCCGTTTGCTGTTGACACTGTGGCAACTGATTTCTTTTATAGGGACAAAACAAGATACAGCGAGGCTGATAAAGTCCAGGATGCGGCACAGCCAAGTTTTTACGGGGGGCAGGAATTCGGCCTGCGATGGAGTTACACACCTAGTAATGTTGTACTGTACAACAGTGAACACCACCGATTATTATGCTCTGGGTGAAGCTTTAGGAAGGACAGAATAGCCAGTAACGTTATGCCCAGTTCTCCTGAAACTAGGGTTACTTGTCAACATATGCCATTTCTCCTTGCCATAGTAGACCTGAGTGTACAGCACACTAGCAACACCCACGTTGTAAGTTAAATCATTGGTTTTACTACCTTTATGTGATATTCTGTTTGTGTTTTGTGTATGTGTGTGTTTTGCAGACAAGTACTTGCTGAGATTGGGCTGGAGGGTAAAGTTGATTGGAAAACTGCCCACAAGAAATGGGACAACCTGAAGACCCATTACAAGGTATTCATTGTATAGAGCATTAGCCACAGGCCACCCTATGTCAGTACTGCAACGCAAGTGTCTTTTGTTTACTTTATGCACTGTTGTCTAGAAACTGAAGGATCCACCAACCGGTAGTGGTACGGACCGTGGTGAAGCCTGGCCTTGGTACACCCTGATGGACGAGGCCCTGGGGAAGAAGCATTCAATAACGCCTGCGGTGGTTCGGGCCACGTTGCCATTGGAGGGTGTGCCAAAGCCAGCAGCTGGACAGGAGAAGGGTGATGGAGCACAGGAGGAGGAGGCGGAGGCTGGAGGGTCAGGAGGTGGAGAGAGAGAGGCAGGAGAGCCAGAAAGACCACAAGAAATGGCCCTGGCCCCAGCACAGAGGAAGCGGCGTTTAGTTTTCAGATATTTGTGAGATCTTGTGCAAAATAAATCAACATGGTTTTTCAGTGAAGTTCTCATTTGCATTTTGTTTCATAAACAATGCCGATTGATCTTGCACATGATCTCACACATATCTGACAACTGTAACCAATTCTGCATGCATTTATTTAGACAGTTATTGAGAGTTGATCTGTGTTAAGTTGTGGAGGCAGTGTTGTCATTCACAAATTACATCACTCAACTTAACTCAAAATCAACTCTCAATAACTGTCAAATGAATGCCTGTGAAACAGTTTAGTTTTCAGATATTTGTGAGATCATGTGCAAAATCATTCAACCTTTTTTTTTCCTCTGAAGGTCTCGTTTAAGATGATTTCATGTTGGTCTTTTGACCTTTTACTTTGGTTGAATCAACCCAGTTCTGTATCTACAAATGTGTGATTTTTCACCCACACCTTGTTTTTGTAGTAGTTCAATAGCTTAGCAGTTGAAACATTTCAGATATGACAAACTTAGTCTGTTTAAAATTAAAGAAAATACTGTTGAAATAAGTCAGACAAGGACCTAACTGTACTGTTTTCTACCATGTTTTGGAAAATAAACACGTTTTGTTAAACCAGCAAATTGCTCAATTTCAAATATTACAGCAACTGAAACTCAAATATTGCAGCTGATTAAATCATGTTTATTATACAACTGATTACAACCTATTTACAAACTATTTACAACAAATTTAATAAGAATTACTATTTACAATCATACAAGGTCATGAAACAACAGGGTTCCCACACCTTCCTCAACATCAAATTCAACGACTTTCAAGGACCCAACACAGCAGTTTGAGACATGGATCAAGGTTAATTACTGTTACAACAAAATTAACAACAACAAATTTAGGAGAATTAGCAAGACAAACAAGTGAGGGGGTACTACTCGCATGGCAAAACAGCTCAAGGGGTACACAAAACAAAAAACCCTCAACTGAAAATGGGTTCTCAGTGCCGCGCGTAGCCATGTCCACCGACCACACCCTGGAGAGCGCTAACTTGTGCTGACAGACGGTCACGCAGGCCGTTCCCGGGCATCTCTCCGGCGACTTGTGCCTCGCCCTCGTCGTCATCTTCAGCAGGGTCTGGCACATCTTCCTCCTCCATAACGTCACCCACTCCCAGGCAGATGTTGTGCAGCGTGGTGCATGCCATGATGACATCAGGAACAAAGGTGGAGTGTACCTTAGAGTGAAAGCAAAGATTAATTCAAGGATAATGTAGTATTTTCTTTGAATTTGCTCACTTGCTGCTGTCATTCTCACAGTTTGTCAGCAATGAAAAAGAAAATTACCTCCAGGGCCTGCATGAAGATGGCTCTCCACCGGGTCTTCATCATTCCAAAGGCTCGCTCGATGATGCTGCGAGCCCTGGCGTGGTGGGTGTTGAAGCGCTCCCTCCCCTTACGAAAAAGTCACATGTGGAAATCACATGTGATTTTGAAATATGTGGTTTTTGGACACACGTTTCGTGTGACTCAACCACATGTTTTAATATCACATGTGGATGTTCACATGTCAAGCCACATGTGGAAGTCACATGTGATTTTGAAATGCCACATGTGATTGACATGTGGTTTTAATTGTGTGGAATTGTGTGGAAAATCACATGTGATTATGGAATATATGTGGTTTTTGGACACATGTTTCGTGTGATTCAGACCACATGTGATTGACATGTGGTTTTAATATCACATGTGGGAATATTCACATGTGGATACTCACATGTGGAAAATCACATGTGATTTTGGAATATATGTGGTTTTTGGACACATGTTTTGTGTGATTCAGACCACATGTGATTGACATGTGGTTTTAATATCACATGTGGATATTCACATGTGGGAAATCACATGTGATTCTGGAATATATGTGGTTTTTGGACACATGTTTCGTGTGATTAAGACCACATGTGATCGACATGTGGTTTTAATATCACATGTGGGAATATTCACATGTGGATATCCACATGTGACCTTGAACCACATGTGGTTTTAGGACACGTGGTTTTGTTATTCCCTCCACATGTGAATATTCCCACATGATATTAAAACCAAATGTGATTCAATATGTTGTGGACCACATGTGGTTTTGGCACACGTTTTGGTTTTTCACATGTGATTCAACATGTGGTTGAAATGTGTAATTTCCATGTCCAACAACCACATGTGGTTCAAGATCACATGTGGGAATATTCACATGTGGTTGAAACACATGAACCTTCCAACATGATCTTGAACCACATGTGATTGTTGGGACATGTGTTACATGCCAATTGGAATAACATGTGAAAAACCAAAACACATTTCTCCAAAACCACATGTGGAAAACATAGAATCACACATGGTTTCAACATTACATGTGGGAATATTCCCATGTGGATGGAATAACATGAACAACAAATTCACATGTCCTAAGATCACATGTGGGAACATTCACATGTATTAGTAGACAACCACATGTGAATGATCCCTTCTTTGACACATTTTCCACATAATTTCAGATTACATACAATTTGACACATACCAGTAGGTTATTTGCAACACACAACACATGTACAAGAATAAAATTATCTTATTTATTAACAAAACTTCACCTTTTCATAACTGCATTTATCATACATCTCTAGAAAAGGGAGTGATTGACAGATCGCATGTACAGTGATCACGGAACAATTGCAGGTGAAGCTGCAGCTCTGATGGATGAAAAATAAAGATGGCAACAGCCACCACTTCAACTCCAAACGGGAGACCAAAATCAAAGGGAGTGATTGACAGATTGCATGTACATGTACAGTGATCATGGAACAATTGCAGGTGAAGCTGCAGCTCTGATGGATGAAAAATAAAGATGGCAACAGCCACTTTTTGGGGAGTTTAGCTCGATTGCCATTTTGTCCCCACTTACCCTAAATATACACTGTCTTTACGGTCACTCTCGATGCAGTATGGAGAGAGGGGTCATATTTAGCGATACAACAGTGGAGGCGGCACTACCGTTCAAAGGCAACAAAACACAGCGCCTAAAGCTCTATGCACATGTGTACATGTTGTGACTAGTTTATTCACCATGCTATGAAATAAGAATCCATAGTTGCATGAAACATTATTTCCATAGTAAATCCATACCGGGTCACTTCCTTGTTTGTCTGTGGACAGCGCTTCCACGCATGCGTTATTTGCACATGCGCTGTACACCCGGCAGCGATGTTTACTAAATATTTATTTACCTAAAAAAATTGTTTTTCTGCATTTTGGATTAGTACCCGAGTCACAAGATGTACATAGAGCTTTTTGGCACTTTGTTTTGTTGCCTTTGAACGGCAGTACCGTTCTATCGCTAAATATGACCCCTCTCTCCATACTGCATCGAGAGTGACTGTAAAGACAGTGTATATTGGGGGGATATGGCAATCGAGCTAAACTCCCCAAAAAGTGGCCTATCCCTTTGTAATAACTATGCTAGGGTGTCATGTGAGCTTCTTGTGAGCCTTCAGAACTTGGGGCTGTCATGTCCCTTTCAGGGACAGCTTCCTGTGAGACTTCAGAACTTGGGGGTGTCATGTCCCTTTCAGGAACACCTTCTCTGCCGCTGACAAGTCTTCTGATCTTGTTGGTTCCCCTGTGAAAATTTAAATATCATTAGAATAGCCCCGTGAAAATTTTAATATCATTAGAATAATCAAGGCAATTTCACAAACATACTGGGGTATTACAACCAAAACTAGGCAAACCTAGTGTAGTCCGGCTGTGAACTGAAACATTTGATTCAGGACTTTATATTCACAAATGGTCCCATAACTTACACAAAATCTATGATGCATAGAGCAACATTCTCAGAATTTTGGGCAACACCCTATGCCCTAAAACAGATGCTGTAAAATGTGCCATGGATAATGGATGGAGATGCAATAAATCCAACAGAAAATGCTACAACAGAATCTGTGCCCCTACGCCCCGACTACAATTACAGCTCTATTATGAAACGAATACAACCCTAACACTGCAGGGGAAAAAAGAGCGATACAGGCAGAGAGATACACCAGATATCAGACCAGAACACTAATTGAGCACAGATCGGCTCTTCTCCTTTCAGAGAGAGCCTGGAGATGCAAGGTTAGCCTTCTTCTAATGGCTTTTCGGCAGAGAGGATGATGCCTTGTGGCACATCCCCTCCACCCCTTCATGCTCAGAACGCCCACGAGTTTAGCCTCAGGCAGGAAAATGTTTATCACATCACTGATGACATCACAATCGTGACAGACACCGCCAATTTTAATTAAGATATATCAATATAATATAAGCATGAATTAAGGTCAGGTTACATTCTATACGTTTTACACCCACTTTCAGTGATAGAGAAAACTAGAGAAACTTACTGTTCTTTGTCGCACTGCCTCACATCCTTCAACTTCTGGGCCATGCACTGTCTGATTAGAACCTCACTGGTGTTTGGGAACACAGCTTGCACTTGGTCTGTTGGAACAACAACAAAATACAAATTTACTTCAAGGTAAATTAAATTAAATAACTTAAGTTAACAAACAAAACAAAACAAAAAGACAGACCTCTTGACCAGAATATTTATTTTACACTATATTTTAGGCACTGTGTTTTGTTGACTTTGAGCCGCGATCCGCTTGGTCCTGTTTTAGTGCTGTCCATTTAACTACTGCACACCCTCACCCTACAAACTGCACGGACAGTTGCTGTGAAGACGTGTATATCGATGTTTATTGGGGGCGATATGGAAAATTCGCTAAACTCCCCAAAAAGTGGCCTATCCATTTAAGTTTTTCAACTTATATCATCAAATGATGGTACTAACATGCATTGTCTGTGATCAGATTGCAATCCGATAGTGTGCTTGAAAACATTAGCATACCGTTGTTGCAGAGATCACGGGTCCCAGGCTGCTCCGCCGTTTCATGGGGAAGGGGTGGGGTGGTGCTGGTGGAGGCAGCAGTGGCTTCAGGAGACGACAGGAGAGACAGAGGCAGAGGGAAAGACAGTAGAGAGGCAGAGAAGGAGACAGGGATAGAGGTCATTATCACCTGACACTAACATGCATTTTTTTCTGAGATCAGACTGCAGCGCATCAGAGTCAAAGTAGCAAAAAATAAATGTAAAAAAATATAAAAAATAAATAGATAAATGTATTTATTCCAAATCTATTTTTTTGACTAAATAATATTATATAGTATTTGTGTATTTAAATTAATATCCTTGCTTCTTTGTATACCACTATGCTGAGAACATCTGCACTATATTTGCAGAGCCTATTTGAATGTTGTTGTTTTTTAGTCACATTTGCAGGGTTCTCATACCTCCTAAAAATCAAATTCAAAGACTTTGCAAGGAATTTCCAGACCCAATTCTCTTAAATTTGAGGGCCGGGCAGAACTTTCAAAATAATGTAATGAGAACCATGTGCTGATTTTGTAAGGACTAAATAAGGACCCTACCGTTGTTGGGAGAGGGGACAGGGTCCCAGTCCGCTCCGGCACTTCGTGTGTGGGTGGGGTGGCAGTGGCTTCAGGAGACGACGGGAGACACAGGCAGAGAGAGAGAGAGGAAAGAGAGACACAGAGGAGAGAGAGAGGCAGAGACAGGGATAGAGGCCATTGACGCCTGGCGTATTTTCTGTGATCAGATTGCAATCGGATAGTGCTTGACCACATTAACCTGATTTAATTTACACCTGGTAATAATGTATCTCCAGTGTTCACATTGAAATCAGGTAAGCTCCATAGCATAGAGCAGTAGAAAAACTGCAGTGACTGTTGTTGTATGTGGATTGAGAGGATGCATTGCATGTACACTTGTGTTCAATGTGGTCACAATTAGAGATGCAACGGTATGAGTTTTTGATATTGGTATGATAACCTTGGACAAAAATACCACGGTTTCACGGTATTGCGGACCTTTATGTGTTATTGTGAAATCTGGCAACAAAAAAATAGCCTACATGTAGCGCTTTCGTCGTATCCACTAGCCTGAGATACAGCGCTCCAGATCCTTTTAACTTTAAATAGTCCTATTTGTATGCTATACCATGTTAATTTATATGAAATAACTCTTAATGTAGGGTATGAGAGTGTAACTGTGATTTTAAACCGTTATATGTATTTATTTATTGCACCCAAACCTAGAGCAGCAATTACTTATAATCCCTTATTTACTTTGAAAATTGGTGTATTACCCTTTAAACTCACAATGGCCTAATATTACTTTATCCGTTTTGTTTCCCAGGTACTGGATTCCCTCAGGTAAGTCAAACACTTAGAATATCAAGACAGTAATCATAAATCCACACAACTCAGGTAAGTATGAAAATAGAATGGGATTTAGTTATAAAACAAATAAAACAATTATCACAGTTAACATAAATTCACTTTTCCTTCAAGTATGCGTTTTCTTTTACAGGAAAATATACCTTTTTGTTTGTGACACAAGCCAGGTAAGTATTATTAAATAACCAAACAGCTATACCAACCAGACAAACATCATTTCACTAATGAATGTTATCAAACTCTGAAATCAGCAATTCAAATATCAAAATAATATCCCAGTCAATAACCTTATTTTTATACAATGCACATGAAATGTAAACCCCTTTGCTTTACCTCTGGTATTATATAATATAAATTGTGGGCCCACCTTTAAATGCCAATACCTCTAGCTAAGCCGGCACACCTAACTAACCCCAGTTGCAGGCCTGTTTCGAAGCTTGGGATCGGTGTGGCCTCAAACCAAATGGCCCCTTCACTCCAAGGGGAGCTTTAAAATCAAGTGTGAGGTACCTCTTTAGCAAGCAAGATGAACGCGTTTATCGTACTGTCATCATCAGCACGGATGCATGTCTGGACAGGCAGCGCAGCAACAGCAGTTGTGATCCACGGGAAGGAGAAACGGAATGGCCGGGGCTAGCAGCTCCAAGCCCAGGCGGAGATTTTCCTCTGTTGTCTCCCGTCCGAAACAGTAGAGATCGCCGGTGGATACTTAGCCTTAGCTTCACGAGGTCTTACTGGCCTGGCAAGACACCAGCTATCGCTAGCCACTTGTGGGCTAAAACTATGACACGCTCTGCACAGTTACTGTTTAGCTCTGCTAACGAACATCACCGTTAGCCGTCCACCAAGTGATTCTGTCCAGCGTCCAGTCCTCTTCAGCGCTCGCAAAGCACCTCTTTACCAATGTCCTCGGGTTGACAACTTGGCAACCGACACGCTGTTAGTTTAACGCGAGTTAAAACTAGTAAACGTCTAGAAATCAAATTCGGGTTTCTCCAACCTCCTCTTGCAGCGACTGACTGCTTGCCTGTTCCAAAACACACTGGCCGCTTCCCCAGCTCAAACCCGCCCCTGCTCCACTCACAACCAATCACAACGTTAGACAGGTGATGTCCCCCTTTATGGACCAATGGGAAACAGAATACAACGTAGGTGAACGTGAAACAAGGTAGGCTGTCTCAACATGTGCTGACACAACATGTACGTTGTGAACAACAATGCTGGTTACAGATTGTTTTTAAAGTGACAGGACCAGTTAAGATTACAGGAATGAAATTGACAGTTTGATACAGCCTAATTCTACAATCACTGTACATCTATACACATTTTAAATGGGGATATTTACTTTTAGTTTTATATTTAATTCAAATGCTTTTAGTCAGGGAGTATGGGGAAATATTTAATTCTATTGCTTTTAATTCTGGGAATATAACCACCAGGGGTTACATACATAAAAAAAAATTGCGGTTGAACCAAATGCATTTTATTTTATTTTATCTAATTAACTCATGTAAAATTAAAACACACATGCTTATCTTTTGTCAAATCGGATTGGACACTGGACATAAATGATTGTTTCAATGTTAATGCGCACACACACACACACACACACACACACACACACACACACACACACACACACACACACACACACACACACACACACTTATTCGTATCCAAAAGTACTATAGGGCAAATATTAGAGATCCAGATATTTTTGAAGAAAGTTGCTGTACAGCACAGTCTATGATAGAACAGACACTGGATGCTTGTGTGTATCCATCCTCACTCTGTCTTGGGGACGTTTAGCCTACACCCTTACTTTCAAGTGGTCAAGCACTACCCGATTGCAATCTGATCACAGAAAACACATGTTAATGCCAGGTGTAAATGGCCACATAGAGACAGAGGGGGATAGATATGATGGGCACCACTGCTAATTATTTAGCTAAAGCTAGCTACAGCAGGGTTCATACAGACATCACATTACAAGATTACATTTAAAGACTTTCAAGTACTCTTTCAAGCACTTGGTTTGGAAATAGGCTATTTTCAAGGTGCAGTACTTGATCCCCCCTCAAAATCAAAGCACTTCAAGGAACCCTGTTACAGTGAATAAAACAAGTATAGCTACACATTCACTTACACTATAGGCAGCACACTGCATTAGAGGGGATTTAGAACCACAACCCTTATGATATTAACAGAACTTACCACAATGTATCCAGAGGTTGCACTGCAAGAGAAAAGGAAAATTCAATCTTTAGCAAGCTAACTTTTGACAAAGTCAGGCCTTAACAATAAAAGTAACAAACAGCACTTGCCAGATTATGTTTCCACATATTTTCCTTAGCATGGGAAGCTGCCAGCTAGCTCACGTTTTATTTTCTGTGTGCTGGAGGCATTTTCATGGCACAATTGTGTCAAACAATGCACTGTTAGCAGCATGCAATGCAGACCTTAGCTAACGTTGCACTAATAGACTACTGTTGCTCACGGAGGAAGAAAAAAGCATTGTATCTATGAATGGCAGGCTTACTACATGCTGCATAGCTTACGTTAGCTAACAGCTAGCTAACAGCAATTCCCACACAACTAACATTAAGCTAACTAACGCTAGCGAACTGTGATAACAATACCATGACCTCAACCACGAGTGCTCGTCTTATTTCCTTCAAAGCCCTTCAACCAAACCATGTAACGCTAGGTTAAGCTAACGTGATAGCCTAGCTACTTCAAACCAAGTTATTCTGTGCAGCTGGGGCTAGCATGCAGTAAACGTTAGATGCCCTAAACCAAACCATAGCAGTTGTTTTTTAACATTTGGCACGCAATGCAGACAATATATATAACATGCGCCATGTCGCCATCCAGGCGTTGTTGCTCGCTGAGACAAGAAAACTGCATTTTAATACATGACAGGCCTGACATATGCTACGTTAGCTAGCTAGATTACGTTAGCTGTCGTCTGTCTGGCCGAGTTGTTTTAACCTAAAATGAACGGCCAGTTTTGAAGAAAAACGTTACCAGTATGTAAAAATGTTTTGTCCTTACCTCAGACCTCAATGGCTTCACTCAGCACGGGACAGCAGTGCCGTGCGACTGGTGCAACTGCGGAGTGTGTTAAAAAGAATTGGAGGGAAATTAACAGATACTTTTATTCTCCGTTGTCAACACTGCGCATGCGCATGGATGTTTGATCTAATACTAGAGACTTGATGAAAACCACAAATTAAAGACTGATATCCCGCTGCCACTTTACGTTGTATCCGACAATAAAAAATGGTTCAACCATAAATATGAATAAAAAACTTTATATTAGATTATCAAATTATTAATTTTCAGCTATTGGAGTGGATACAATTAAAATTGAATGAAAAGCTGCATGCTTTTGTTTTATCAGTGCACACATTAAATTCTCACATGTGGAAAATGTTATTCACATGTGAATAAAGCATAATCACATGTGCGATTGCACGTTTCACATGTGACTTTGACACATGTAAAATTATCACATGTGGAAAATGTCTTTCACATGTGAATAAATCATAATCACATGTGAGATTGCAAGTTTCACATGTGACATTGACACACATAACATTTTCACATGTGGAAAATGTCATTCACATGTGAATAAATCATAATCACATGTGAGATTGCATGTTTCACATGTGACTTTGACACACATAACATTTTCACATGTGGAAAATGTCTTTCACATGTGAATAAATCATAATCACATGTGAGATTGCATGTTTCACATGTGACTTTGACACACATTAAATTCTCACATGTGGAAAATGTTATTCACATGTGAATAAAGCATAATCACATGTGCGATTGCACGTTTCACATGTGACTTTGACACATGTAAAATTATCACATGTGGAAAATGTCTTTCACATGTGAATAAATCATAATCACATGTGAGATTGCAAGTTTCACATGTGACATTGACACACATAACATTTTCACATGTGGAAAATGTCATTCACATGTGAATAAATCATAATCACATGTGAGATTGCATGTTTCACATGTGACTTTGACACACATAAAATTATCACATGTGGAAAATGTCTTTCACATGTGAATAAATCATAATCACATGTGAGATTGCATGTTTCACATGTGACTTTGACACACATTAAATTCTCACATGTGGACAATGTTATTCACATGTGAATAAATCATAATCACATGTCAGATTGCACGTTTCACATGTGACTTTGACACACGTAAAATTATCACATGTGGAAAATGTCTTTCACATGTGAATAAATCATAATCACATGTGAGATTGCAAGTTTCACATGTGACATTGACACACATAACATTTTCACACGTGGAAAATGTCATTCACATGTGAATAAATCATAATCACATGTGAGATTGCATGTTTCACATGTGACTTTGACACACATAAAATTATCAGATGTGGAAAATGTCTTTCACATGTAAATAAATCATAATCACACGTGAGATTGCATGTGTCACATGTGACTTTGACACACATTCAATTCTCACATGTGGAAAATGTTATTCACATGTGAATAAATCATAATCACATGTGAGATTGCACGTTTCACATGTGACTTTGACACACGTAAAATTATCACATGTGGAAAATGTCTTTCACATGTGAATAAATCATAATCACATGTGAGATTGCAAGTTTCACATGTGACATTGACACACATAACATTTTCACATGTGGAAAATGTCATTCACATGTGAATAAATCATAATCACATGTGAGATTGCATGTTTCACATGTGACTTTGACACACATTAAATTCTCACATGTGGAAAATGTTATTCACATGTGAATAAATCATAATCACATGTGAGATTGCACGTTTCACATGTGACTTTGACACACATAAAATTATCACATGTGGAAAATGTCTTTCACATGTGAATAAATCATAATCACATGTGAGATTGCAAGTTTCACATGTGACTTTGACACACATTATACTTTCACATGTGAACGTTTTTATTTCACATGTGAATAAAGCATAATCACATGTGAGATTGCAGGTTTCACATGTGACTTTGACACACATTATATTTTCACATGTGGAATATTTCATTTCACATGTGAGATTGCACGTTTCACATGTGAAAGTGAGTTTTCACATGTGAAATGGAAGATTTCACATGTGAATTACATGTGACTTTTTCGTAAGGGTCTCTACACCTGTGACAGGTCTCCTGAAAGTAGGGATGCACCGATATGAACATTTTGGCTGATACCGATATTAACATTGCTGTTATAGCCGATATTTACAGATGTCGATATGATCTATATAAAAATACATTTCCATGATAATCAAATTTGGTATACTGAAAAAACATGTAAACACTGATTTTGAAAAAGTAATGCATGTCTTTATTTGAAAAACATTTTGGAAAAGCCCATAAATCATAGATTTCCTGCATTATTTCCTCTCAATGTGAAAAGTTTTTTACGATAACAGATATTAACATCTGACCGATACCGATTTGTAAAAAAAAAAAAAAAAAAAACATCGGCTGATATCGATATGATTGCCGATATCGTGTACCTGAAAGGAGTTATAAGGGCCAGTGGTCGCTCCAAACAGGGGTAGCCACTGTCCCCGAGGAGGAAAGTGCCAGGGGGAGGGTAGGCATAGTGGTAGATGGGACTTCGCCGCAGCACCCTTGCATCATGGACCGACCCCGGTGATCCCACATAGAGGTCCATGAACCGCCCCCTGCTGTCACACACCGCCTGCAGCTGGATGGAACAAAACATCTTTCTGTTCCTGTACAGGGGTTAAAGCAAGAAACACAAGAAAATATTTGTGAGCCTGAAACGTTGTCCAGGAGGAAATGTGTACAAAGCATTGAATTAAAACAAAACAGTTTATCATCATCATTGATAAACTGTTTTGAAGTCAGTCATTTAGTTTGACAGTTATTGAGAGCTGATTTGAGTTAGGACCAGTGACATAACTCTTAATAACTCTTAATAATCGCCCCACGGGCATTCCTGAACACTGGGTGCCTGGCCAGGCGAGCGAAGCCATCGCCGACTGCCCTGTGCTCCTCCTCCGTCTGTGGGAGACGGATCACCTGAGGGGCAACGCTGAGGAGTTCCCCCGCCATCCGGTGGACCAGCAGGTGGACTGTGGAGCGCGGGATGTCAAATGCCCTGGATGTCACCCTATAGGTACGGATGGAGATTGAGACTGTCACGCGATAAAAGCAATATACGAATGTATTATCGACTCGTCTTTCCACCAGATAATAGAAAAGTATTGATAGTGGTATCGATAAAGACTCACAGATCTTTAAGCCATTGAATTGAATGACTTTATTTGCCACAATATGCAAGATTACATACGAGGAATTTGTCTTAGTGTTCAGTATACCCGAAAATGTAATTAATATCAGTAAAAATGTACTACCCCATCCTTACCTGTAGGACGCACCAGCTGCCAGCCAAAAGAGGAAGACCAGTACTTCCAGCTCTGGTCCCCAGCCATGGTGCCGCTGAGGGTCCATTGTTTGGAGGAGGGCTGTGATGGACAGGATTCATACAGCTTTATAAGAATAAAATTCAAGAACTAAAATAAAATATTTCCCAATCTTTCAACACTTTGTACGAACCCTGGATGGAGCCTCGGTGGAGCCGGAAGTCTGGACGCGTGTCCTCCCCATCAAAGTATAGGCGCAGAAGGGGCACGTGCATGTTAAGCCGGCAGTAGGTGGTCAAGATCTCCTGTTGGGGGAGGTGTACATTTTAAAACTGATGAAATCTGTTGAAAGTTTAAGCCGTTTATGTCAACCAATAATTTATTTGCCATATGCATACACATTTATTTATTTCCTATGATAAAAAGGGGTCATGTGATTTTAAACGTTTATTCATGGTATTATCTTATTCTATAAAGAGTGACATATTAACCAAAGTATACAGTGGTGAACATTTAACCATCTCAATTTTAAATGTTTAATCAATTACTGTACCCATCTGTCTTCAATTGTATAAAATCCTAATACCTCAATTTACCAATCTGTGTTCTAATTTATTAAACTGTGATTGCTCTGAATTGAATTGAATGTAAACTATCTTGGTCGCTATCAGTCATGTGGGAATGGTGTGGGATGTGGTTCACCTATAGATAGCATCCTAGTTCGTCTTTGACACATTTTACCCGCTAAATATGTGTTGGTGCAATGGCCTATAGCCTGGGCACAAGACAATAGCATACCGGTACTAACTTCACCAGAGCATTCCAGCATCTGATGCTAACTAGCATGAATCAGCAAGCCACACAAACGAATGAATGAAAATGAGTGAAACACGTCCACACCGCACTTGTGCTTGTCAACAAAATGTAGCCTACACATTTAACCGTTACAAAAGGTGACATGTTGGTCAAGTATTGGCAATCATATTTTTCTTTAAATTTCCTTATAAAGTTAGCTAGCAACTTCGCTAACTTAGTTAACGCTAACGCGTTAGCGTCATGCTAACGCTAGGCCTACCTCGTTTCGGTCTGTAGATGCCAGTGCTGCCCAACGCCTCAAACGTATCATCCTCACTCTGTCCTCTTCGGCCTCTTCCTCCGCCTGGTCATTGAAATAAAAATGAATAATAATACAAATACAAATAAAAAATATAGCCGCAAGCGGCGATGCGGGGTCCAAGCTTCCGGTGACTTGGGGGGTGTATGTCAGATAATATAGACACTGAATTGCACATTTAATCAGAGTTGGTATGTGCACAAGTGCACAAAGTTTGGTTGAGATTTGGTGACCTGACCGGGTTCAAGCAGTAGTAGCAGTAGTAATAGTAGTGTTAGTGTATATCTGTGTAAGTGTGTATATGTGTGTGTGTATATATGTGTGTGTATATGTGTGAGTATATGTGTGTGTGTGTGTGTGTGTGTATGTGTGTGTGTGTGTGTGTGTGTGTTTATGTGTATATGTGTGTGTGTGTGTGTGCGTGTGTGTGTGTGTGTGTGTGTATGTGTGTGTGTGTGTGTGTGGCGTGTGTGTGTGTGTGTATAGGTGTATATGTCTGTGGCAATGTGCACTGGAGCTAGCGGCTGAATTACACCAACTAAGGTACAACCTTGCTACAGTGAACATTTAAGCTAGAATCAGGGTGTAAATGACATTTTCAAGTCAACTTGGCATCTCAGGGCTTGTGGAGAGTTTGATTACACCAGGTGAGCAGTATGGAAGCATTCTATCTATTTGTTTATTTGTATGTTTTTGCTCATGGTCAACTTCACTCAGCAGACAGCTCTGTGCCTGTTGTGGTTAGAGTACAGTTCTATCTCTGTGTGTGATGCGTCCAGAGTGCTTTACCCAGTACACCGACTGCATGCAAGTACCGCATAGTACCCCACTTCAAATAAACCAAACTATACCTTTCACAAATCAACTCAATAAGTGTCAAACTAAATGAATGCCTGCTAAACTGTTTTCGGATGTGCGAGATGTGCAAAATAAATAAGCATTGTTTCCGTTTTCGGTGGAGTGTCCCTTTAAGGCCAAAACTAACATCTCAGTTGGCTTTAATTAAAACACAAGATAGGAATACATTTCAAATCACAACACATTGCCGTCACTTCAAATTACCTTCATACCTCCCTTTACATAACATTGAAAATATATTTCAGATTGTGTAAACCTCCCTTTAAACTCATGGATTTGGCTTTTGGAGGTTTCATTCAGCAGGTTTCAAAGATAAGTTGAATTGGATGTTAAAAAACGTTCCCTCTATACTGCCAACTGTCTTGCACCATCTCCATTCATCAGTGATTCAGTGCACCTGGTACAGAGCCTGACCACAGCCCAACTCTGATTGGCTCAGAGTGATGTCAGTCACACTGCAGGATTACAAGCCCGCCAACTTCTGTTTCATGTAAAATACATTGGTGATACATTTTGCAGTGTAAACATTGGTGAACTGAGTTTACAATTATCAAATTATGTGTTCTTAAGTTAAAGCAACTCTGCTCAACATGTGGTAAAATATCAGCCAGGATGAGCGGTTAATGAGTGTCACACCTATGAACAGGTGAGGGCAATGTGACCCCTCAGCACTGGACCCAGATAAAACCACAAGGAAAGATGGCAGGCACACAGCAGGACAAGGTGCAGGGTGATTTTATTTTCCCAACATCAAAAGTGACAGTGAGGCAATCAGCATGTTGTCTGTGGATAAGAACACAAACAGAATTATTTACCCAAATACACAACGTTAACAAGCAATCCAAATTACATCAAACTAGCAATAAACAAACAATGTAACAATCAATTAAAGCAACAATATACAATATATTTTAACCATGCTAAAGAAAAAAACATATGCAATTCACCTTTAAGGTCAGCATGAGTTGGACTGGCTCACAGCACCTCTGTAGCAGCAGACTGGGGTTTGGGGCAAGTTTTGCACTTCTTTTATAGCCATAGCTCCACCCATCTCCCCACCCACGTGGCACAATCCACAAGTGAGTGAGTGAAGCACTCTGGGAGATGAAGTACACCAGTGGTGGCCATTTTAGTGTGCGTGTGCGTGTGCGTGTGCGTGTGCGTGTGTGTGTGCGCGTGTGCGTGTGCGTGTGCAAACAGACAAAATAGTCATAGGAAGTAGTATGTTTAGCAATAAAAAACAATATAACAATCAAACAAACAATAAACAATATATTTTAACCATGGCTAAAGAGAAAAACATATGCAATTCACCTTTAAGATCAGGATGGCTTGGAATGGCAATTCAACAATGGCTAACAAAACTACAACTTACTTAATAATGCATCTGAAGGGAGGATAAACACCAAAGGACCGAAACACCAACACAGCCTCTACTGCAGTAACGGACACACACTGAGTGTAGAGGCTGATTAGCGTCTTAAGTGCAGGTGTGTGGTGATCAGTCCAGAATGAGGTGCAGGTGTGGTGTATATGTGTGTGCGTGTGTGTACGTGTGTGTGTGTGCGCATGTGTGTGTGTGTGTGTGTGCGCGTGTGCGTGTGTGTGTGTGTGTGTGTGCTTTTGATGACTATAGCCAGCACCCTGCATTGCAGCTTGTCATGCAGTCCATTTACCATTAAGGACATGTCTGTATTACACACATAATCCACCACTTTACATTAAAAGTCTGCCCTGAATGGAGATGTTTGAACTAATTGGTGTGGGTTGTGCTGTTACAATGGAAGTAAAGTAAAGGTAAAGTCCCACTGATTGTCACACAATGTGTGAAATTTGTTCTCCGCATTTGACCCATCCCCTGGGGAGCGGTGAGCGCCGCGCTCGGGAATCATATGGTGATCTAACCCCCCAATTCCAACCCTTTGATGCTGAGTGCCAAGCAGGGAGGCAAATGGGTCTCATTTTTATAGTCTTTGCTATGACTCGGCCGGGGATCGAACTCACGACCTCCCAGTCTCAGGGCGGACATTCAGACCACAAGGCCACTGAGCTGGACACATGAGTGACAAGGATAATTCAGATTTAATTCTCTTTTTGGACCTTTCACATCTGAAGACACAATAATGTATTGGAATGTTTTTCCTTTCATATATCTGAAAGAAGGCTCCCAGCAAACACAATTACATCATGATGATGTTCTGATATCATCTTTCAGTGACGTCCAGGACTAGGCCAAATCACAGCCGATTTGGGGATCATTTAGACATCTACACAGGAATGTCAAGAGGACGTCGAAATATGACGTTACCATAAATAGGCATATTCAGTTATTCTGCTATGTACACAGTGTGTATTCAGCAGCGTTATACATAATTATATCCAGATTAACCTTTATTCTACATTTTCAAAAAATAAAACAGTTACCTGGCCGTGGTTTGAACCCAGGACCTCCAGCTTTGGTGTCTGCTACTTTACCCCTACACCATCCTTCCACAGCAATGACAAGGCACGGATATAACCTTATTATGGCATAAACTTGTTTTTATTCAAACGTGGGTGTCAAGTCTTTGTGGATCGGGCATTACTGTGTGACATCTAAACCAACTATGTATTATGCTACAGCAGATGCAGAACCCCAAAACACATTAACCCCACCCAAAATGCTACATTCCAACTTCCAGTAGTAGTAGTAGTAGTAGTAGTAGTATTAGTAGTAGTAGTAGTAATAGTAGCAGAAGTAGTAATAGTAGTAGTAGTAGTGTTGGTAGTAGTGGGAGTGGTAGCAGAAGTAGCAGCAGTAGTTGTAATTGACCGGTTAATGAGTTGTGGGCAATTTAGTGTTGGCGTGTGTTTCATTAAAAGTTTAGAGATTTATCATTTCAAAACAGTTTCACGTATCCAAAATCCTTTACTAACCTTAGGTCGGGGTAGCCCATAGATGACCCAGAAAAAGTTTTGTGTGATTTGGCCAAACGGTCTAGGAGGAGCTCGCAAAAGTAGGTTTTTGATCAAATTCAAAATGGCGGAAAATCTACCACACAGAAATGGGCGTGGCCTAGTGGGTTAGATACATGATGCTCCAGGGAAACCAGTAGATGTGGAATTTTGATTCTACAGCTCGCAGTTCAGAAGTTATGGACCGACAAACATGAAATTGGCTGTTATAGCGCCACCATCTGGTGGATTGGTGTAATTTTTTTACTCTGAGTAGTGGGTGATGTCGTGAACCTGTGTGGAAAGTTTGGGTGATGGGGGGTGTATGGTTTCTGAGATCCACACACTTTTAGGGCAGGAAAAGAACAAAAGTAAATACACAAAAGTTTAAACATTTATCATTTCAAGACGGTTTCACGTATCCAAATTCTTTCTAAGATTTTTAATCAGGGAAGTCCAGAGATGACACACAAAAAGTTTGCGCTCATTCGGGCAGATGGCCTAGGACGAGTTCGTTTTTTTTTTTTTTGAGTAAGTCCAAGATGGCGGAAAATCTAGCAGACTTAAATGGGCGTGGTCTATATGGATAGATGCGTATTGATCCAGGGAATCCAGCAGATGTGGAATTTTGATTCTACGCCTCACGGTTCAGCAGTTATGGTCCAATACGTGAAATGGTCTGTTATAGCGCCACCATCTGGTCAATATGGCTAATTTTTTGTCTCTGAGTAGTGGGGCACATTTCCAACCTATGTGCAAAGTCTGGCTACTGTAGCCCTTACGGTTTTTGCCGTGCATACTGTTTTAGCGGAGAATATGAAAAATAATAATAAACGGAACAGATACAATAGGGATCCACGCACTTCGTGCTTGGACCCCTAATTAGCTCTTCTTCCATGGTAAGTGTGTGTGAAAGTCTGGAACCCGCCAAGTCTTTTCAAGTCACGCTGTTCTTCTGGAACCAGTGAACCCGTCTTCTTCTTTTTCATTCAAGTTTCCGGCAGTGTAGACGTTACTAGGCGTATCACTGCCCTCTACAGGACAAGGATAAAACTCTGCTACCTTAAACCGTTGGGCTGTCTGAAAGAGTTATTTTTCAGTCACATATTATTAAAATGAGCTACCTAATTAACCAGGTACCTATTCAGGTATCAGGTGATATTCAGCTTCCTTGCGTTACAGACGCAGCCATTATCTTAAGAAACATGAAGAGTGGGAGAATATTTGTAGAACATCTTCCAATCTAGAGGAGCTGTGAATGGCATTTACAGAGGGAAAGACAAAAAAGGGGTTATATCTAAAATATATAAAGCACTACAACATGAGTCTAATGACAACAATATGGATATCAAAGAAAAGTGGGAATTGGAAGCAAATAATAATTACAGATGATCAATGGGAAGAAACAAATCAGGACGAATTAACTAACAGCCCCACATGGAAGGAATTTGATTGGAAGGTGAAAATGAGATACTTTAACACTCCATCTATCACCTCAAAATACAGCAATACATCTGAGTTGTGTTGGAGGGGTTGTGGGTTGGTGGGAGACTTCACACATTTTTTTTTTTTATTGTACAATACTATTGGAATTCTGGAACGATGTCCAAAAAGAGATTAAAAAGGTTCTAGGCATTGACTTTACTTTTCCTTTAGATCTAGCACTCGTTGTACTGGGCATACCTCCCGACAATGAGATGGATAAAGACTTAAATTATTTATTGAGAGTTCTGCTTTTAATAGCGAAAAAGACAGTCTCCTGGTTGAAGCCGCAGCCCCCCTGCATAATGCAATGGAGAGAAAGGGTAAAAAATGTCTTTATCATGGAGAAAATCACAGCGAAATTACAGTTGAATGTAGAAAGGTTCATTGTAAGATGGGTTCATTTAATACAAGCAATAGAGTACCGCAGGAATGAGTCCGGAAAACATGGATGCTAACACTTCCGGGTTCTTCACTGTTTCCGGATATGGGATTTTTGAATGGGTTTTTGGCGCGATGCTTCAAATAAGGTCTGTGGTTAACGCAAGCTTATTCAAACGCGAACCAGTGTTCAGCAGGATAATCTTAGGATCACTTTCATTGAGTTTTGTGTCATTTGTCATGAGTGGCGTTTTATAACTGATTCACTAACACAGACCACACCATAGTTCGAAACAAAAGGTAATTTATTGTAGTTTGAGTTTTTGGGTGCAAGTCGTAATGGGGTCGGGGTGCGGGTAGAGGTTTGACGTAGTCAGGAACCCGGGGGGGTTGAGACTCAGGGTGGGGGTAACGTCTCCGGTGAAGTGTCAAGTCAAGTCAAGTCAAGTTTATTTATATAGCCCTAATTCACAAGCATGTCTCAGAGGGCTTCACAGAAAGTATGTCTAGCTGATTCTAGCTAACACACAGTAACAAGAATATACAGAATAAAGATAACATTTGAACATTTGAAGAAAGCAGGAGAGTGGAGGAGGGAGGGAGAGGGAGGAGGGAGGAGAGGGGGGAGGTGGGGAGAAAATAGGAAATGTGGAGGAGGAGAGAACAGAGGAGGAGAGATGAGGGTGCAGGGGAGGGAGAGCCAGGGTAGGGGTAGGGTCTAGGGTTGGGGGAGGGGAGGGAGTAGGATACGGGCCCGGATTAGGGCGAGGGTGGGGAGAAATGGGAAATGTGGAGGAGGAGAGAACAGAGAAGGAGAGGTGGGAGGGTGCAGGGGAGGGAGAGCAGGGGGAATGTGAGAGGGAGGAGAGGGCAGAGAGGAGGAGAGAACAGAGAAGGAGAGGTGGGAGGGCGCAGGGGAAGGAGAGCAGCGGGAATGTGAGAGAGGGGAGAGGACAGAGAGGAGGAGAGAACAGAGAAGGAGAGGTGGAAGGGTACAGGGGAGGTAGAGTAGAGGTAGGGTCTAGGGTGGAGGGAGGGAGTAGGATACGGGCCCGGATTAGGGCGAGGGTGGGGAGAAAATGGGAAATGTGGAGGAGGAGAGAACAGAGAAGGAGAGGTGGGAGGGTGCAGGGGAAGGAGAGCAGGGGGAATGTGAGAGAGGGGGGAGGACAGAGAGGAGGAGAGAGGCAGAGAAGGAGAGGTGGGAGGGTGCAGGGGAAGGAGAGCAGGGGGAATGTGAGAGAAGGGAGAGCAGGAAGTGGCAGGGATTCAGGAAATAGGGGAGAAGAGGAGAAGGAGCAGAGGGGGGGAGAAGGAGGAGAGAGCAGGAGAAGGGAGGGGGGGGCGATGGGATGTGGGGGGGGGGAAGAGCATGGAAAGAGAGGAGAACAAGAAGGGGGAAGAAGGGAAGAAGCGGGGGAAGGGGGAAAGAGAGAGGGGGGGGGAGAAGATCAGACAACTGACTACTCTAAGCATTAACCAGAGCTAACTGGGACATAGTATCTAGCTAATCTACAGCCTAATCTGGCCTATCCTACCCTGCTCTAGTCTGATTTTAGCCTGAACACTAACAGGTCAGCCTTAGGCTGTCGCTAATCTATCGCCTACCTAAGCTGTTCTAAACCAACCAACGGAAGTGCCTCTTCCGTGTGGAGCGCGGCTTCACAGGGATGGAGTCCCGGCTCCATCAGCCCCCCCGTGGTTCCTGTGGCCAGAGGATAGAGATGCAAGGTTATGCAGATGCCTACAGCAGCCCTAGGTAACATGTTTTAGAATTGTTGTGGGAGGAGACCGGAGTACCCGGGGAAAACCCACGCAGCACGGGGAGAACATGCAAACTCTGCACGTGCTGCCCGTAATGGAGTAAAATAGGGTTGGGCGGGAGGGTTGTTACGTCTGATGCAAACAGGGTTTGGTGGGATTGTGGCGTTATATATAGGCTACAGTAGATTGGGTTGATTGAGCCCAGGTGAATGGATTGGAGGAGGTACAGGTGATTACGTTTACGTGGTGATGAGAGTGACGATGGTGTGGTCTCATGTTCCTGAACCTCAGTTATCTCAATAACTCCATTTCACTAACACAGACCACACCATAGTTTGAAACAAAAGGTAATTTATTGTAGTTTGAGTGTTTGGGTGCAAGTCGTAATGGGGTCGGGGGGGGGTAGAGGTTCGACGTAGTCAGGAACCCGGGGGGGTTGAGACTCAGGGTGGGGGTAACGTCTCCGGTGAAGCGCCTCTTCCGTGTGGAGCGCGGCTTCACAGGGATGGAGTCCCGGCTCCATCAGCCCCCCCAAAAGTGCTTCAGATGGCCATGTGCGCATGGGCTCTTCGGACGTCTTCGAGGTTGTTGTGGATGTACGTGTGATAGGCTTGGGAAGACCAGCGCCCCAGGATTCTGACGGTGTGGTCCGGTAGGCCTTGTCTGGATGCCGTTGTTGCCGCGCCGATGCGGAATGAATGGCCGGAAAACAGATCTGGAGAGATTCCTGATTTGAGCAGGACGTGGCGGAGGTGATGGTGGAACCAGAACCGTGTGGCCACTCGGCCCGATTCGGTCGTGAACAGAGGATCGTGGGGAGAGGAGTGTTTTGCTAATCTTCCGTTGACGTAGTTGATGATGGGTTCGTAGGGACTGAGGAATGAATTCAGGCGGAAAAGAAACACTGGGTGAGAGAGGGGCACGGTGGCTCAGTGGTAGAGCTGTCGCCTCACAGTCAGAAGGTCCTGAGTTCGATTCTCGCCTGGGACACTGTGGGCGCTGTGGTTGTGTTCCCCCCCATATCTTCAGTGCCTACTGCCCAGGTGAGGTATCTCGTCGTAAGGGCCTTTCTCTCTGTGTGGAGTTTGCATGTTCTCCCCGTGCTCCCCCAGGGGGTTCCTCCGTATATAACCCCCCACTAAAAACATGCAGAAGATCAGATCGTCATCCGACCAGTGACGACAACACCCGAAGTTGGTCCCCGGGCGCTGTACGAGAAAGCGACCACTGCTCCTGGCCTGCCCCCCGGAGGAAAGGACATGCCTGGATGGGTTAAATGCAGAGGACACTTTTCACCGGCCACCGTTAGCATGAGTGTGTTGTGGCCGCATGCATGTGTTGTGGTGTTCGTGTGACAATAAAAGACGGGGCTTGTCCCGTTACGAGAGAGAGAGGCCGACTTGGTCGGTCTTGCTCCTTTTTAGGTTGTACCTCAGGGTGTCGGGTGAGTGGATGGAGATGTCGGACAGACTGGCATGCTGTAGGGGGTTGTACTTGGAGAAGTTGGTGGTAAACTCCGAGCAGCGGAGGAAGCCGAAGAAGGCCAGGAGAAACATGGCTTCAAGGGTGGAGTCGATGGCGGGAGTCGAGTACCCTGCCCGGAGAGTTAGGATACACCTGGTGAGGAGGTCGGTTGTCAGGGGAAGGCGTTTGGGAGGAAGTCGGGGCTCGGCCTTTCGGAGGCCTTTGATGAGCATGGTGACGTGGGGGTGAGAGATGGAGGCTGCAGGTGCTCCGGTGAGTAGTTTGATGAAAAAGTTTATGCCGCTGAGATAAACTTGGATGGTGGAGGTTCTGATCCTGAGAACTGTGTGAGCGTAAGTGATGAAGCTGGTGACGGAGATGGTATTGACGGACGGGAAGGGGAGGTGATGGGCGTTATGGAATGCTTTGAAGGAGCACCAGCCAGAGTAGTATGAGGACAGGGTTTTGGGGGCTAGGCTCTTCAGGATGAATTGTTGCGTGGCGGCAACCAGGTGGAGGAACGGAGGGTTCAGGGGAAGATGGTGGTCGAAAACGGAGGGATCGGTGTCGGGTGCGGGTCTGAGTCGGGTGCCAAGGATCTGAATTTCTGGAACGAGAAACGAGAGAGGGAGTCAGCGATGGAATTGCAGTGACCGGGAATGTGGGCGGCTCGGATGATGAACTGGTGTTGTGCCGAAACCAGGGTGAGTCTGCGGATGAATTTCATTATGTCCAGTGATTGTGAGCGTCCTTTGTTGATGATGTCGACTGTGCTGAGGTTGTCTGTGTGAATGAGTATGACCTTTGTTGACCATTCGTGCCCCCATAAGATAGCTGCGATAATGATGGGGTACAGTTCCAGGAGTGCGGAGGATGGTGAGAGGAGGGACATTAACGGCGGCCAACCGGAGGCGAACCAGCGACCGTTGTAGTATCCGCCGAAGCTTCGGCGGAGGCTGCGGCGTCCGTGAACAGCTGGATGTCGTCTGGCTGGGTTATTGCGTCCTCGTAAAAGAAAGAGATGCCGTTCCACGACGCGAGAAAGTCCCGCCACATGGTGAGCTCCAGCCTACACCCGTCGTCTAGGGTGATGTAGTTGTGGAGGGATGGAACGGTGGTGGCAAGAGACAGCAGGTGGGAGATGAAGGAGCGGCCTTGGGGGATGATGCGGATGGC
This sequence comes from Poromitra crassiceps, assembly GCF_964638095.1. Lineage (NCBI taxonomy): Eukaryota > Metazoa > Chordata > Actinopteri > Beryciformes > Melamphaidae > Poromitra > Poromitra crassiceps. The sequence continues at coordinate 69,393,249 of NC_139626.1, read as the reverse complement.
GTAGTTGAGGTGCCCAAGCAAAGACAGGAGCTGGCGCTTAGTGCAACGGCAGGCGAGGAGGTGGTTGGAAATGTAAAGGGAAATGCGGTGGAGTTTCTCGGTCGGAAGGGAGGCCTGGAAGGTGAATTCAGGGTGATTCCGAGAAACTCGAGGGACGTGCAGGGCCCTTCCGTCTTCTCCGGGGACAGCGGAACCCCGAGCTGGAGGAAGACGGACTTGAGGGTGGAGAGGTCGTGTGCAGGGGGAGCTGATGGTGGTGAGACTGTGAGGAAATCGTCTAGGAGGTGGACGATGTATGAGATGTGGTGTTCGTTCATCAAGATCCAGCACAGTGCCTCAGAGAGAGTGTCGAATATTTTTGGGCTGCTTTTGCAACCAAAAGTGAGGCGGACGGCGAAATAATAGGACCCCTTCCACAACACTCCGAAAAATCTCCAGAATTCTGGCTTGATGGGCAGCACCTTGAATGCACTGGTTATGTCAGCCTTCGCCAGCCAGGCACCACGGCCGGCGAGGCGGATGAGTTTGATGGCGTGGTTAATGGTGTGGTAGTTCATGGAGAAGTCCGGGCTGGGAATGAGGCTGTTAATGCTAGGAGTGGATGAGTTGTGGGGGGAGGAGAGGTCGATGATGAGGCACTTTTTTCCGGAGTATTTTCGTGTTGCGATTCCTATGGGGCTGATGCGGTATGTGATGAAGGGAGGGGCTGGGAATGGGCCAATCATGAATTTGTCAGCCACCTCCTTGGCCAAGAGCCTATCTACCGTGTCTGGCTCGGTGAGGGCCGACTGGAGGTTATGGCAGGTGAATGATGTGGTGGGAGAGGCCATGATGCCTGGGTGAAAACCAAAAGTGAAACTGTGGGTGAGGAAGTGAACGAACTGTGGGTCGGGATGGTTCCTTAAGGCGTGTGTAAGTGCTGTGATGTTGACCGGGGTGCGGAGGTAGTGGCCTAGTCACGATGCGTGTGTGGTTGGACTGTGAGGGCAGGTGGGTCTTGAGTGGGCGCTGCCGCAGTATGAGCAGTGCAAGGTGTGTGCAGGAAGCGGCACCCTGATACGTAGCAACCTTGGCTATTGAAGTTATTGCATATCATGCGGCTTCCTTGGTACAAGATGGCCCGCCCCTGTTTGTCTGTTCCACCCCGTGAAGTCGGGCCTTGGCCCTGCATGAGTGGTTTGGGAGTGATGGAGGGAGGAGGGGCGTTGCCGAGCCGTGAGAAGACTGAGGGGGTGGGAGCGGGAGGGGCCGTGGGACGAGGTAGTGTGGTGGCGACGACGCAGATGGTGGCTGGGTGGGAGGGTGCCCCGCACAAGATGCACTTAATGGCGCTGCGTGCCGCAAAAACCCTGCAGTACAGCTCTGCATCAAGTGTGCCCCAATAAGTCCCCTGCTTAAACTGTTGCAGCCGGCCTGCTGCCTGGGAAGCGAAGAGGATGTGGTATGCGTAAAACGCGGTTCCCCCGTAACGCAAGGCCAATTCCAAGATGGTGGAGAGGTAGGCGTCTAGTTCGGCCCTGCGCTCGGGGTACACTGTGCAGATGGTGTCTCGGAACAGGGAGAAAGAATATGCAAATTCGATGGAGTTTAGCTACCTGGAGCGGGAAGGCTTGGGAGGCTTGAGTTGTGATAGGCCGTAAGCTGTGAACAGTTCCCGAGGGTGGGTGGCGTCGGCAGTGGAGGGTTGGAGGAGTGTGGCGAGGTCGGTATAAGCACCTGAGAGGATTTGCTGCCTGAGTGCGGAGGAGACCGGGGAAGGCGTTGCATGCTGAGGCTGAACGGCCGGAATGGCGGTGGCTAGGGTGTAGGGTGTGGCTGGGACGGGCCCAGCGGACGGATGGACGGGTGCGAGGAGGGAAGGAGGGACAGACATGTTATTGAATACATTGGGGTGATGGGGGAGGGTTGGGGGAGGGAAGGGGAGGGTGTCGAAAGGGGTTAGAACAGGAGGAAGATTGATGTCGTAGGCCGTGGTGGCCGTGGCAACGGAAGCGGACGCTGCGGGCGGGGGCCGTTGGTATAGCGCCGCAGTGGCGGGTGGAGCTAGCGGGGCTCCGGAGCCGTGGGCAGAAGGAAGAGGATGGGAGAGGAGGGGGGGACGAAGGGACGTGTGTGCTTGGGTAACTAGTGATTGCTCTAGCTGTGGGAAGGTGGAGAGCAGAGCTGATAAAACCTGATATGCATTGGGGTGATGAGGGAGGGTTGGGGGGGGAGGGGGAGGGTTGGGGGAGGGGGGGGAGGGTGTCGAAAGGGGTAAGAACAGGAGGAAACGAGTCGATGTTGGGGGCCGTGGTGGCCGGGCGGGGGGGGGGGGGGGGGGGGGGGGGGGGGGGCGAATGCTGGGGGGGGGGGGGGTCGAGGGTACGGAGCCGCGATGGCAGGCGGAGCTAGCAGGGCTCCGGTGTCATGGGCAGAAGGAAGAGGATGGGAGAGGAGGGGGGGACGAAGGGATGCATGTGCCCGGGTTGCTAGTGGGTCTTCACCCTGTTGGGAATTCAGGGAAGACAGAAAGTGTAATAAAACGTTAACTGTATTGGCAGAGGTATTTGCAGTGGGAATGGGTGCTGATACAACCTGGCTCACGGAAGCAGCAGCAGTGTGGTGGGCGGTGACGTCACTGGGTAGGTAGGAACGTTGGGCTTGGTTGGGTGTCGGAGCGTTTGCCGGTGGCACCAATCCGGAAGTCAAACGCCGGTAGAGGGTTGCCTTGTTATCGGATCGGATGTATGGGATCCCCCTGTCGCGGAGTGCCTGTTGGAGGCGTACAACAGTCCAGCTGGAGATGGTTTGTTGGCGGGGAGAATCGGCCTGTGACGAGGCGCCAGCGGAGTGGTGTCGAGGCTGGGGGGACGGGCCAGCGGAGTGGTGTCGAGGCTGGTGTGACGGGCCAGCAGAGTGGTGTTGAGGCTGGGGGGACGGGCCAGCGGAGTGTTGAGGCTGGTGTGACGGGCCAGCGGAGTGGTGTCGAGGCTGGTGTGATGGGCCAGCGGAGTGGTGTCGAGGCTGGTGTGACGGGCCAGCGGAGTGGTGTTGAGGCTGGGGGGACGGGCCAGCGGAGCGGTGTCGAGGCTGGTGTGACGGGCCAGCGGAGTGGTGTCGAGGCTGGGGGGACGGGCCAGCGGGGGAGGTTGCTGATCGGCGGCCGAGCCGTGATGGTAGGCTGGCGGTCGTGCCTCCTGAGCGGTGGCCAGCTTGGGAAGAAGGGCCAGCTGGCGCACAGCGGTCGGGTGGTGGGCCGGCACGACGGCTCTCGTGGCGGCCGCCTCTCATCCTCGGACCCCGGCGTGTTGGTGGAGAGGACGGGGGTGACCGTGCCCGTGCTCGTCTGTACGGCGCTGCTCGCCTGACCACCCGGGTTTCGGCCACGGGACTCCCGTGATGTTGGAGTGGGAGACATCGCGGAGCTGGTGGAAGCGGAGAGGGTGGCGGCTCACGGTGGAATCTGCCCCGGCGCCAGGGATGCGCGGGACATCGGAAACTCCGTCACCGTGGTGGGGCTGCCGAAGAGGTCCTCGTCGGACGCTAGGAGATAGAATTCCCCTTCGCCCGGCTCTGCTGCCATGGTGAGCTTCTTTTGCTGATCTAATTCTGCTTTCAGTGGCTGTGGATCTAATTTGTTGTTTGTCGTCGTTCGTTTCAAAATGTTTTTTGTTTTTGCTTAGCGATCAGGTTGTTACGTCTGATGCAAACAGGGTTTGGTGGGATTGTGGCGTTATATATAGGCTACAGTAGATTGGGTTGATTGAGCCCAGGTGAATGGATTGGAGGAGGTACAGGTGATTACGTTTACGTGGTGATGAGAGTGACGATGGTGTGGTCTCATGTTCCTGAACCTCAGTTATCTCAATAACTCCGAAGAGTGAAGCACTTGGTGTCATTTCATAATCAATCAATTTAGGTGTGACTTTCAATCCAATAGTGGTCCCTCAACCACTATATCATTGCATACACTATATTTTATTGGTTGGCATGTGTTTTTCAGCATCCAAAATCTACAGAAAATGGAAACAGCTGTGTGTGGGGGGGGGGGGGGGGGGGTCTGCACAGAAGTTTCTGATTTGTTGTGGATAGGCCCATAGAGATAAATGTTTTTGTTTATTTGTTTGTTTCTTTGTTTGTTTGTTTTTGCCATGTGATTTATTCTCACAAAGTATTAACGTTTGGTCTGAAGAGACCTTTAGTTTGAAAACTCCGGGATTGCATTTCAGTCTGGACAGGTGGAAACAGACTTTTGAAAACGATGCCCATGTTCACTGATCTGGGTCTTATCAGTCAGTAACAGTTCCACCGTCTGCAGGCAAAGAAATCTCTGCTTTTTTTCATAATTGCTGTTCTTCCTCTGCAGTATTTTCTGCAACTGAACAACCAACTGCAATCTGCTTCCTGTTTACACCGCATGTGTCCTGTGTACGTCAATGGTTACGTGATATGCATTTTTGATTACAATTGCGTGGGGGCGGCACAGGAGTCCTCATTTCCAAAGATTGGAAATGTACTAAACTTAGTCCGCTAAGCAACATCTAATGGTAAATGGTAAATGGCCTGCATTTATATAGCGCTTTTATCCAAAGCGCTTTACAGTCAGTAGGTACATTCACCCATTCATACATCAATGGCAGCAGGCTACCACGCAGGGTGCTGGCACACCATCAGGAGCAATTTGGGGTTCAGTATCTTGCCCAAGGACACTTCGACATGCAGACTGGAATCGAACCACCGACCTCTTTTATCCAAAGCGAGTAGTGGACAACCCGCTCTACCTCCTGAGCTACAGCCGCCCCCGTCAAAGGAGGAGCCACATCTCCTCCTTTGAATACCATGCAATCATGGTTTCATTTGCCATTAAGCTGTGTGGTTGTCATATAGCCTACCGCCCACCAGGGTGTCAGCTGGGGAACTTTGTAATTGAAATAGACGAGCTACTCTCAGCCATTACAGATGATGACACAGCACTGATTGTCATGTGAGACATGAGTAACCGTACTGACAAAGCCCAAGCAACTGACTTCCTGTCTCTTCTGTCCTCTTTTGACCTCAAACAGTTCCCCACCCCTCCCACACATAAAGCAGGCAACACTCTTGATCTAATTATTTTTATTTTATTTTATTTTTTATTTTTTGGGGGCATTTTTGCATTTATTTAGATAGGACAGCAGGCAGACAGGAAAGTTGGGGAGGGAGAGGGGATGGCATGCGGCAAAGGACCTCGGGTTGGATTCGAACCTGCGTCGGCCGCGCGAAGGACACAGCCTCCATGGTACGCAAGAGATTGATAAAAAAGGGATAATAGATGTGCATGAATGTTAATTGTATGAATGATGATGAATGAGTGATGAAAAATAAATCCTCTGCACTCTGTGCACTGCCTGGTGGCACCGAGGTCCAGTCTGACTCAAGCTTGGCCTCATGGCACTTACTCATGTTGTTGTCTAGATCAGGGGTGTCAGACTCATATTAGGTAGAGGGCCGGATTTGTTCAACTGAGACCTCATGGGGGCCGGATTTTTTTTTTACTAAAATCAATTCGACTCATTTACCAATTTACTTCACAAAAGAAATACTGCTCTTTCCATTTCTCTTGAAACTGCCTGCATTCCGTGTCAACCTTTCTCTTTTTCGACAGCATCCTGTTGATTCCTTTGTTTTTTGGTAGGTAGCCGAATGCGCGATTCAATTCCAGCGTGGCATCATGGCGGCTTTGTTTACACCTGATGACCAACTGACATACTTCCTTGTAGTGCAGGTTAATTAACTTATGAATGAACTCTTAGCTTGCTTATTAGCCACACGTAGTTCATGATAATGGGGTGCGAATTTAATAATAATATTTTTTTTTTTTTTTTTTTTTTTTATATTCCAAAACATCTCGCGGGCCGGATGAAACCTGCCCGCGGGCCGAATCCGGCCCGCGGGCCGTATCTCTGACATCCCTGGTCTAGATCATTGCTTGTGTTGTATAAAGCTCAGATGTACGTTGCTTTCAATAAAAGCGTCTGCTAAGTGAAATTGTAACATTATAAATGATAATTGTAACATTTTCAGGAGTGTTAGTCTGGACGAAGATTATTTATGAAAAGCTCGTGTGGACGGAGATTGTTAACTCATTCATGGCCAGTTTAGGACTGCCAATATTTAGCACAGGCCAAAGATTTTCATAATTGTTGGTCATCTTTCGAGACCCACAGTAAATTATCTATTAGCACCAAAGTGATTTGCAATACCTCAAAATGAAGATGTACGTCTCTGGGTTCACCAGAAAAAAAAGTGAGCTTTTAGCATGTTCTGTACTCTACTTATAGCCATTTATATACACCCTGTTTTCACCAAAAAGGTCTCTCTGAGAAGAGAAATTGCAGAAAATTGCATTTTTGTAAAGGACACAATCTCAGGCAGAACTCGCTCTCAATTCTTTTATTTTGAACTGTATTGACATCAGACATGTAAATATTATTTGTTATGACACAAATGACAAAAAAAAAATATATATATATATATATATATACATGAAGTGCTTTTTTTACATTCAACAATACAGTTTACTCAGTGTGAGTGAGTGTGAATGTGTGTGTGTGTGCGCGGGGCCCATGTGTGTCTCTTTACATTACATTACATTTCGTCATTTAGCAGACCTAAATGACCGTCCTGACCTCATTCTGAGATGTGGGCTCACAATCGGCTCCTCATCTGAAATAAAAGCAACATATCCTCAGTAAACTATATAATCACATTTAGTACAGAGACAGTGTAGTGTACTAGTGTCTCAGTAAACTATACGATCATAGAATGCAGAGATCAGTGTAGTCTCTCACACACACACACACACACACACACACACACACACACACACACTCCTTACCGCGAGATCATCCGGGTCCTGTCGCATTGGAGTCCAGTCTTCCTCGCCCTCGACAGGAAAGTGGCCGTGCTGCTTGGCTCTGTGTGAAAGCAATTTCTGTGGCGAGGCTGCTGTTCTCCTCCTCACAAAGTTGTGACTCCGTCTCGTCTCTTTCGGGCTGGCACACAGGAACGGGGTCCAGGGACCAGGATCGATCATGTTGGTCACGGGTTTGACTACCGCGAACAACTGATCCATGTCCGCTGCCCTGCAGCAAGCCGACCAGCTCGTGCAGCGCGCCGAGGGGCGTTTCAATGGCGTTTCTCCTCTCTGCACAAGGAAGCGCGTTTCTCTGTTTTCTGTTTTTCCTCCTGCTCATTTCAAAACAACAGCTGCGGTATGTGTTCACGTGTTGTCTTTGAGGGCAGGGACCTGATACCATGTCACAGGCTGGGGAAGTCTTTGAACTACGCGCTGCACTAATAAAAACAAAAACACGTCAAACACGTCATTGGCGGGGAGGGCTATTCCTGATAACACGTCAAAGACGTCTTTGGCGATGAATGAGTTAACGACATTTTAAAATGAAAACAAACGTGTGTGGATGAGCACTTTCTACCAATTTCTAACCAGTTGACCCAGACTAACCAGACAGCCCTGGCATCCGGCCAGTCTCGACCCATGCCGGTCCGGAGCTGGGCGGGGGAAGGGGGCAGCGGCATCATCTCCTGGGTCAGCTGATCCATGGGCAACAGGCGGCCTGGAAGCTCCTCCCCCAGCTGCTGCAGAGCTGAGCACACCACAGGCACATTACTGCTTTACTGCACCTGCCACTGCTTTACTGCAGCTTCCACTGCTTTACTGCAACTGCCACTGCTTTACAGCAGCTGCCACTGCTTTACTGCACCACAACTGCTTTACTGCAGCTGGTTACTGCCTTACTGCAACTGCCAATGCTTTACTACTGCAAGTAGGTACTGCTTTACTGCAACTCCTGGCTACTGGTTTACTGCAACTGGCTACTTTTGACCATGCCATGACTGAAATGTCTGGTGTTGTTTGATATAAAAAGGGCGGGAACCACTGATTTAAATGTTTTAGAGGCTTTTCCTCCCTGACAAGACAATTCTGGGGAAGCAGTTTTTCTTTTTATTTCTTTTACTAATTAGATTATCCTGCAGGCCACATAAAACCACGTAAGAGCCAGACGTGAAACCACATAAGAGCCAGACTGTAGAAAAGGGCCCATAATGGCCCACCGTCAAGCCTGTTCTTGGGGCAGTCGATGCCCACCAGCCGGCGCGCCACGACGTAATGATGATGACATCATCAACAATGACACTGATGATGTCATAGCATAGAGCTCACCTGTGAGGTCATCGGCAATGTCAGACATAACATCGATGATGTCATAGCTCCCTAGAACGTTGTGACATCACCAATGACGTGATGTCATACACCGAAACGCGAGCATATAAGCCACAACTGGGATATTAACTTTAAGGCGACTCACTTCTAGACTTGACTAACCTCATCCAAGAGATTCCAGCTTGATTCCAGAGATTCCCTTTCCTTCATGATGTATACCTTCACCGCGACCAAATCCGGACCCGAACTGAATCCTGGCCATCTTCCAACCGGCCAGGCCCTGGTGCCTGATTGCCTTACACCCAGTCATCCCAGTGGTATTTCAACCGCGTCCCAGGACCGACATGTCGGTCCCTATCTCCATCTCCGTGATTCTGACCGATCAGAGCGCGTGAGCCCTCATCCACGATCCAGCACACTTCACGAGGCAAGCCCAAACGCTTCGCCTCCAGCAAGCCAACAAGCTTCGCTACAATTTGGTCCTTCGAGCCGGATCAGAGGACTTGCGACGCTCAGAGATGGAGCAGGAGTCAGGTGAGCTCGCTCTGGTCACGGCACCTCGTCGACCAGAGGAGCAACCCTTCCCCCACCAGATCGATACTGGATACAGCCAAGTATCCAGCGTTCGGAGTAGTACTAAAGGGCGAGACCCCCTACACTCTGACCAGAAGATCCACCAGATCGATACTGGATACAGCCAAGTATCCAGCGTTCGGAGCAGTACTAAAGGGCGAGACCCCCTACACTCCGACCAGAAGATCCACCAGGGGCAGGAACTCATCCGCAGCCACCACCGACTCCCCGCTCAGGCAGCCCAGACAAGGGCCGAGTTCGAACATAAGATCGCGCGCAAAAGGGAGACCAACCGGGACATCACTGAATACTTCAAGGAGATGATCGTGGCGACTGAGAACCTTCGCCGCCAACACGCGGAGGAGGAGGAAACCCATGAGCAGTACGACCGGCTGACAAAGCTAGCCAGAGAGGCCCAGCGGGCCCGTAAACAGGTCCAAGAAGAGGCTCAACGGGTCCAAGCAGGGGCATCTTGTCAACGGGTCAAAGCAGAGGTCCAAGCAAAGGCCCAACAGGCCGAAGAGGAAGCCCAGCAGACCCAGGCACAGGCCCTCCAAGGTAAAGAGCGGTTCACCCGCCGCCTGGAGAGAAGCCGACACCTGCGGGAAGCTGAGCTGGCCCACCTCGAGGCCCGGGTTCGTGCCTGGCTGCAAGTCGAGCAGGAGCACGTAGCGGCCCGGCCTCGCGCCCGTCCACTTGCCGGGGACCCGGCAGTTCCACCTGTGCCTCTCGCCCCCCAAGACCAGAGACAGGCGTGCGTACCGGCCTCAGGGCTAGCAACCCGGAGGGCGCCACCCACTTCACCTGTGCCTCTCACCTCACCCCAGGGTCAGGTCAGCACGGCGGCTCCAGAGCCAGCGCCCCAGGCTAGGGAACCCCCTGTTCCACTGCCCAGACAAAGGCAATGGCCATTGCCAATGCCACCAGCGCCCGCACCCAGGACACGTCCGCCGACAAAGGTCGCCGACCCTGAGCATACCATAGAGTGCAACGGAGCGGCCAAGCCCGCCACCGAGATACACCAGACTCAGGGAGGCATGGCGAATGTTGAGACCAGCAGCACAGGGCACAGTCAGCCGGACGGCATCAACCACCCCAGGATAGCCGAGGTCGAGAGCTGGGACCCCCCCAGAGGGCGGGACCAGCCATCTCAATTACCTATTCCCAGAATTCACCTCCTGGCCCTGCCCGGGCTCACGGAGACGACTCCAGCCAAGACCCCCAGGGAGGCCAAGAAGTCCGAGCAAGTGGAGCAAGTGGACATGCCTTGGCGGACGGCGAGGCAGGAGCCCCAGATGCTTCACGGGGCGGCCGTCTCCCTCATCGTCTCGCCGGCAAGTCGCCCAGAGCAGACCTATTGCACCAAGAGAGCCCTTGCGGAACCGAACCTTGGTCTAGGCGAGCAGCCCTGCCCCATCACCGCCCTGCAGCAGGAATCCCGCCCGAGGAGTTTGCCCCTCCATCAGTTCGGGAGGATCCATCTTGTCCTGCTCGTGCACCACCGATGGAGATGGGAGCCAGGCTGGGATGGTCCAGTTCTACCTGAGACGCTGCTGCAGGCCTGGGAAGAGTGGGAGGACGACCCACCGCAATCACAGGTAGCTGTTGTGGTCGACACTGCGTGGGGAAGGCCTCTTCCCGCACTCACCACCAGCAGGCGGGGTTGCGGATCCCCCTTCCCCCTTCTCAACCCAGACAGCTGGCCAAAGACACCCCGACTCCACACGACTGCGGATAAGAGCGAGGAGTTGAAGCCGAGTTACGGTGGCCTCAGGTCGGCTCCCCCCAAGCCGGAGGAGTGTACGACCTTCGGTGCCCTCAGTGAGGATGCCACACCGGCGCTCCACGGGGCGGCCAACGGGACACTAGGGGCAGAGGCCTCCCTCCAACGAGGGCAGACAAACTGCTTCCTCACCGACCCTATGCCGCTGAGGTTCCTCGACTGGAAACTCAAGCCACCAGAACCAGAGGCTCCTCACTACCGCAGTAGCTGGGTAGGATGGGTAGGATGGATAGACCCCTGGCTCCTGAGCGGCTCCCGCGCCGACCTCACGCCGCTGAGTTTCGTCAACTGGAAGCTCCAGCCCCCAGAGGCCATTACAGCTCGCTACTGCAGTAGGATCCCACACACATCCTGGCCAACGAGGACAGTCACCAAATCTTGGCTCTTGTGATGTACGGGACTGGACAACGGCGTGCGGCTGGTGACCAGGCGGACCGCAGCCCCCCTCACTCCCAGAATAATCAACCAAGCCCTGCCTATACCAGGTGGGACTAGAGGGCCATTCCGGCCATTTCTGGAAGAATACAGATTCCCCACAGGAATCTGGGAGCGGCTGTAGAAAAGGGCCCATAATGGCCCACCGTCAAGCCTGTTCTTGGGGCAGTCGATGCCCACCAGCCGGCGCGCCACGACGTAATGATGATGACATCATCAACAATGACACTGATGATGTCATAGCATAGAGCTCACCTGTGAGGTCATCGGCAATGTCAGACATAACATCGATGATGTCATAGCTCCCTAGAACGTTGTGACATCACCAATGACGTGATGTCATACACCGAAACGCGAGCATATAAGCCACAACTGGGATATTAACTTTAAGGCGACTCACTTCTAGACTTGACTAACCTCATCCAAGAGATTCCAGCTTGATTCCAGAGATTCCCTTTCCTTCATGATGTATACCTTCACCGCGACCAAATCCGGACCCGAACTGAATCCTGGCCATCTTCCAACCGGCCAGGCCCTGGTGCCTGATTGCCTTACACCCAGTCATCCCAGTGGTATTTCAACCGCGTCCCAGGACCGACATGTCGGTCCCTATCTCCATCTCCGTGATTCTGACCGATCAGAGCGCGTGAGCCCTCATCCACGATCCAGCACACTTCACGAGGCAAGCCCAAACGCTTCGCCTCCAGCAAGCCAACAAGCTTCGCTACAAACATAAAACCATGCTACTACATAAAACCATGTAAGAGCCAGTGTGAAACCACGTAAGAGCCAGACCTAAAACCACATAAGAGCCAGACCTAAAACCACACAACAGCCTGGGCCCGGACCATGTGGTATTGGTTGCCCGGGGGCCTTGGGACCGGCCCGATGTCACTTTCGTGACTCAAAAGGTGACTGACAAACACCGTCCAGCTAGGCAATTTCATTATAAGTTTGTTGGGCAGATCAAACTGAAATATGTTATAATGACACAAAACACTGGCTGTCAGATACTTTACTTTTACATTACATGTACATTACAGAAATATAATGAGCAGTGTGAGTGAAACGCTGAAGTACCTGTGGTGGCCAGAGAGAGGAGCTGTCTGCGCTCTCCTCGGCTGCAGTGTGTCGGGAAGCAGAAGTCTTCAACGCCTCGAACAAGACTCATCTCGCACGCACGCACGCACACACACAATCACAGTGTGTATAGGTCAAATTTCTGCTATCAGCAGTACTAGCAGCAGTAGTGCATTTATATTGCGCCTTTCTAAATTCTCAAAATGTTTCACATATGGGGCGACTCAACTCATCTACCACCGATATGCACTGGTGAAAGTGGGCCGGAACCGTCCGGAACTCAGTTCCGTTAAGAAATTCTGTGCCTGAACGGCGTTCCTGGAAGACACGCAACTGCTGTCAATCAAAATCCGATTGCTGCAGAAGCACACGATTGCATAATTTCCAACAAGGAAACACATCTGTGCTGACGTTATGTCGTTAGGGTAACATAAACAACAGTAGTCTCTCTCATAAATTGCTTCTAAATTGTTCCAATGCAGTGTTTTAGACCTGTGGTTTTAATCCGTGCTGTGTAGGCTATAAGCACGCAGCTTCTGATGGCGCTGCTGCTGCTCGGCTGTCTGTCCATACTGCGTTATTTCGAAACCCACATAGGTTAAGCCAAAACCACGCCCTGTGCCCGCCTACGCAGCAGTCAAGCGCCGGGATTGGCCAGGAGAAAGTATTTTGTCTTCTTTTGACAGCTCAAATCTCCCACACCACAACCACTGCACAGCACACAGCCCAGCGATTTCATGAACCAACTGAATTGCTTTTGATAGCGGACATTGAAATGAATGATGGTCACATACCTTCCTTAGTGTATTAACGCTAATGAAAACGTAATACAAGCTTTTAACACATTTCCCACACCACAAACACTGCACCCAGCCCAACGATTTTACTAGGCCTAACCAAATTGCTCTTGATAGCGGACATTGAAAATAAATTACTGTAATATATTAACGCTAATGAAAACGTAACACAAGCTTTTAACACACAAACGATTTTTAAACATATTTATTTCAAAACATCATTGTAAAATTCAGGGCTTTAGCCAAAGCTTCAATAACAGAGCTCAGCTGACAGTTGAACTTGCAAATGAAAAATATAAAAAATGTAAAATTAAAAATACAATAGGCTACAGCACATAGGCCTAGCTTCTTCTTTTTTTGGCACAGCTATTCATTCCCCCCAGTCCAGCAGTTTGTTCCAGGCCAGTGAAGTCCCAACAATCTACAAAAACATGCAATAATATAAAATCATAGATACGAATCATACACAATCAATAAAGCCAAAAGTAAATGGTTAGCCTTCCCAATGGCCAAGGGCAGCATCTGTTATTCTGGCCTCATAATAAGCACTGAGGCGGGTGGTCAGAAAGTCAAATAACCGCAACAACACCAACAACTACAGCAAGGCTGCAATGAGGATATTATTATTGAAAGACAAAATCTTACATCGCACCAAAGCATACAATGTAGCCTACCGCGGTTATTCATAATAGTTCACACAGGAGAGAAACAATTTAATTGTTCAGTGTGTGGTAAATGTTTTGGTCAAAAAGGAGAGTTGAAATCACACATGATAGTCCACATAGGAGAGTCTGTTGTTGTAATGTTTAAACAGGCCTAAATAATTCACTATACATTGTCAAGTGTTTCTAATTTCTACACCATACAGGCATTCAAAAAATGGATGTGTGTGTTCAGGGATGCATGAAGCTGGGGGCGGGAGGAGGACAATATGAAACGATGAAGGTTGGGGTAGTATAGTTCCTGTAAGAAATTCAAACCATTTTCACCCCTGCCGATATGTAGCACCCACCTGGGTGCTGCACGGCAGCCCACACATCAGCTATCACGGTGGAGAGTTGAGGACTGAAAGAGCCAATTAAGTAATGAGGGATGATTAGGTGGCCATGATGTAAGCCTTGAGGTTATCTGGAGCCAGAAATGACGTGAAGCAATATCAGGCCACAGCGCGGCCTGCTATTGCTCAGCGAAATAATGGAAACCTGGTTGACTTGTCACCATTGGTTATAACTGAACATGTTGGACTAGCATATATCAGCTTTACCCAGGATATGAATGAATCGCCAAACCCAAATCTGTGCAGCAATTCGAACATTCACTCGACCGCTGTGCGGGCTCACTTGCTCCCTCGCCCGGCCTGCAGCTTGCTCACTTGCTCTTATGACATCACTGATGACCACTGCGCATTGCGGCCTCGCCTGCTCTATGAAATCACTGATGACATCATCACGGATGACATCACTGAAGACAGACAATAGGGCAATCACCTAATTAAAAAATCTGACTCCATCAGGTCACCTGCACAGCCATGGGGCGGAAGCCATCGTCTCTGTCTGGTTCCTCCCCGATTCGATGACATCATTGATGACATCGTCACTGAACTATAGCCTCAGCCTTAGGGCAATTAATCTGCCCCAATTACAAAATCCGGCTCCGTCAGGAGGGAGGGGAACTCGTTGGAATAGCATGATCCTCCCACGTGCTATGTCCTACCGGTGAAGCTTCCCCTGTCAGGTGAAAAGAAGCGGCTGGCTAACTGCCCATGTCTCGGAGGAAGCATGGAGCTCTCCTCAGATCGGCAGAGGGTGGAGCAGCAACCAGGGTAAATAAATTAAAATGAGCACTAATGGGGGATAAAAATGGGATAAAAAATCTGGAAAAAAAAGAACAAATAAGTTGTCGTAGTTGAATTCGCTGGCGGGCGTCTGGCTGGTGACCTTGACTGACCTTTAAGTTGTCGTAGTTGAAGTCGCTGGCTGGCGTCTGGCTGGTGACCTTCTGTTTGTGGAACGCCTCGATGACCCGGTCGAAGAAGTCACAGAACAGGACGTATAGGACTGGGCGTCGCCCGCAATACACCCCACCGAGACAGGACCTGAAAAATCACCTTGTGTGCACGCAAACGCGCACACACGTGCACATGCACACACACACACACACACACACACACACACACACACACAGCCACTTATCGTTAACAACATTGAACAAACGTGTGATGATACACATGTGAGATTACCCAGGACGATCATAGAATGTTCTCTATGCAGAGACAATGTTGTCATCACTGTCCCCCTACACTACAGTATGGATCATCTGCGATCGTTTGTTTTTAAGTGACTGCAACGTTGACTTTGTGGCGCTTACTGTGGCGTTTACTACTTGTTCCATATAGGGTAACACTTTACTTGGATAGTCCGCCTACAGATAGTCTACAGAATATTAGTCACGTTTCAACAGCTTATTAGTTGACATTCAACAATTCATCAATTCAGCTTTGTCTGTAGATGTTTAACATATGATCTATAGACTATATGTGACAATTCATGAACAGTGATTCTCAGAATTAATTAGTTGAAGATGAGCTATGCACTCAACCTATGCTTTACAAATGTTCAACAACCTGAATATTCAAGAATTAGTCAACATTTAATTAATATTTGTCGAACATTCTAATGATCAACTAAATGTTCAAGATTATATATACCAATCTTCCACAAAGTTTCAACAGCTTATTAGTGGGGGGATTCAACTGTTTCGCTGTGTCTGTGTCACAGTTCAGCCATGTTGGTCTCCAATAAAACTGCTGAACCTCATCAGCTGTTCCGCTTCACTGGTACCACCAATGCTAGTCACTCTCTTGGCTGCTCCAGACAGTTTACCTGAGTTTTCACTCTCTTGGCTGCTCCAGACAGTTTACCTGAGTTTACCCAGTGTTTCTTGTGCCTGTAGTCTTCCTGTTACTTCTGTGTTGAAGATTCTTCTCCTCTCTGCTGCACCACTTGTCTGTCAGCTCGTCTACCTGCTCGGCCTGGATCACAAACTCCCCGTGGCTTCCAGCTTCCATCCATCTTATCATTCACATCCCCTTGACCACCATCGTTTTGCAAATAAACATTTTCATCTCCACTCACCGCATGTCTGTGTCTTCCTTTGAGTCCAAGCTAGCGGTAAAAGTCTGTAGATGTTTAACAGAGTATCTATAGAGCAATAACAGTCCATGAACATATTCTCTGAATAAATTAGTTGAACTGAACCAATCACTCAACAAACCACGAGTGGAGTACTGCCTTGTCCATGTAGTGCATTCATAAAGCCGTTGCTTTTACCACAGAATTTCAACTACATAATGTAAACATGAAGTTGACCATCACTTGCACAACCACTAAACATCTGTAGATTTTCATCTGGACTCCCCAAGTAAAGTGCAAACGAGTTGATCTACAAATTCACCTACATATTCACCTTATGCAGCCCCGCCCACTATCACGACTTCCTGTTCAAAACGCCAGATGTTTTACCTGCTCAAACTAGTCTGACTCACCTGGTCAAAGCTAGTTTGACTCACATTATGAGTCACAGGAAGTGTAAATACAATCGGAACTTCCGATTGTATTTACACTTCCTGTTAGTCTCTCAAGCCAGACGGTCTCTTCTACATAAGGTGAATAAGTAGATATGGAACTTGATTCTTTCATAACCACTAAACATCTGTAGATTTTCATCTGGACTACCCAAGTAAAGTGAAAACTAGTTGACAGTCTACAGGCTATTTACTATTCATGAAAATGTTAACTGTACAGATGAAGCAGAAGTACCAAGTTGTACAAAAATTGTATTTCTCCCCACACATAACTTATACGGCAGATTAGGCAAAGAGAATTGTGACACTTGTCATCACTGCCAAAAAAAGATGGACTGATGGTTTTAATAAAAACAAAATGGTATGAGGCCAGCAACACCTGCCTTAGGCTATTAACACTGTCTTAATTTCACACACCGGCTTAAACAGTGAAAGGACACATTCTAACAATTAGCCAAGTCCCAGGGCATCAGTATACTTTTTAGTGTTGGCCGAACCGGGTCGTCCACAAGGCTGGATTAAAGTAGCCATGGGCCCCGGGGCTACGACTTTTTCAAGGGCCCTTTGGGTGAAAATTGATTGATTGATTGATTGATTGATGAAGTGATGATGAAGTATTTCTCTGCCTTCTCCTTAATCCTCTCTGGTGAAACAATGTGCATGAGTAGTGTTGTATACATTTGTGATGATTGACTTACAGTTGTAAATGCAAAGACTAAATAAATTGTGGGAAAAAAAGAAGAAAAAAAAGAAGCTGTAGCAGGTTTTCAAACAGGAAACCTTGTCTGAACCACAAACTGCCTGTCTAGAACATAACGGCTGCAAACATTCCCTTTTGCACGCACAGTCGGCACACAGAAAGCTTTGATCTCAATGAGAGCTGACTGTCAAACTGCATCCTTTGAACCATGCTGCCTGAGATAAACGGGTCACGTGACCAGCTTGAGAGGAAGTCAGAAGGAGGGGGCGAGACTGTTTACTTCATAAACGAGTGAGCACCTTCACTCTGAGCTTTGCTTTCATTTTCACAGTGGATGTTGCAACTTGTCTGTACAGATGAATTGTTCTATTCAATAAATCCCCCTGTATTAATTTCCAACGAGTGACTGATTTCCTGATCTATACAAAGGCATCACACAATGTCTATCACAGCTCCCTTATGACTTTTGCGACCCGTCTCCCCTGTAGAGGGATTTTAACTTTTGAACACACTGGTGGCCGTTTCTCTGAAGCGCCGAATGTTAAACATGGGATAATGAGGGCCAAAACACAGCCATGGGTGCTTTAACCTCATGAGAGGATGTTGTTCTAGATATTGAAGTATGATTTTTGATATTGGCTAATTATGGGCGAGAGTGAGACAGGTGATGTTCTCAAACTGGTCGTGGGGTTAAGGTGACCTTGGAGGAGGAGGTTGGGAAACAGAATGATGGGGCTGGTTGTTTTGGCTCTGACAAAGCATATAGTCAACATCACTGAATGGGGAGGTTGCCACTTTTCTCTATCCTCCATGCACTCCACTACCTCACAGCTCTCATATACTCTCACCACGGTTCTTGACCTGTCTATTATATCGCTGTAACTTAAAATAAACCACAGCTGAGAAAACTTGGACACGCTTATGATCTTCATTTCTATCACAAGGACCTATGCGTTGATGATACATATTGAATGCACCATATTTAAAGGGATATTGCAGAAAGGCTCCAGCCGGCCTTCTCTGCCCTCAGACCAATTTCTCCTCAAGCCGAAAGACATTCCCCCCCCCCCACCTGTCCAGAACTCCCACAATGGCTGAAAGCCGTGCCACAGTCAAGGCCGGATTAAAGTAGCCATGGGCCCCGGGGTTACGACTTTTTCAAGGGCCCTGGTGAAGATTGATTGATTGATTGATTGATTGATTGATTGATTATTATAGTATTTCTCTGCCTTCTCCTTAATCCTCTCTGGTGAAACAATTTGCATGACAGCAGGCAAATGTAGCAGGTTTTCAAACAGGAAACCTTGTCTGAACCACAAACTGCCTGTCTTCAACATAACGGCTGCAAACATTCCCTTTTGCACACACAGTCGGCACACAGGAAGCTTTGATCTCAATGAGAGCTGACTGTCAAACTGCAACCAAAACAACTTGGTGAAGGCTAGACAAGCAAAACAACTTGGTTGGGTTTAGGCAACTAAAGGGTTATGGTTGCCTAAACCCAACCAAGTTGTTTTACTTGCCTATAGCCAGGTTGTTGGTGTTAAAAAAAGTTAAAACTGGGCTCAAACCAGCTCTCTACCGACAACAAAGTTGGAAATCAGTAATGCTTCAGGTCCACCAATCCCACCCCTTCCACCTACCACGCCGCCGGCTTACTTGATTGTTGCACTGTGCTGTGGCGTGGCTTTCGGCCATTGTGGGAGTTCTGCTGGACGACCCGGTTTGTCCAAATCTAAAAAGTATAGTGATGCCCTGGGACTAGGCTAATCGTTAGGATGTGTCCCCTCGCTGTTTAACCAGTTAAGTGTTAATAGCCTAAGGCAGGTGTTGCTGGCCTCATACAATTATTTTTAATCCATTAAAACCATAGTCCATCTTGTTTGGCAGTTTGCCTAATGTGCCTTATAAATTGTATCTGTACAGTCAAATTATTCATGAATAGTATGGAATGGATACAAATTGCCTGTAGACTAGTTTTCACTTTACCTGGGTAGTCCAGATGAAAATCTACATAATAGTGGTTATGCAATAATCAACTTCCATATCTACTTGTATGTAGGTGAATTTGTAGGCTATCAGCTAGTTTTCACTTTACTTGGGGAGTCCAGATGAAAATCTACAGATGTTTAGTGGTTATGCAAGTGATGGTCAACTTCACGTTTACATTATGTAGTTGAAATTCTGTGGTAAAAGCAACGGCTTTATGAATGCACTACATGGACAAGGCAGTACTAATAATACCCAAACAAGACAAATAAACAGGCTCAGCCACAGGAAATAAAATAAAACAAAACATACATCCTCAACGTTCAACATTACATGTTGCTATCAGCCGCATAAGGTGCTTGTATCTGTAATAGATATTGTGCATGGGGTCCCACACAAGGGGTCCACGAGAAACCAGACAGGAGAGCCTCAGACACTAATCATTCTTAAGCTCATCAAAGTAGGCCAAAAAAGGATCCCAAATAGTCGAGAACCTTTTAAGCGAGTTGGCTCTCAGGGACCTGAGTCTCAGTATAACATAATCTGTATAACAGAGATCATGTCCATCAGCCACACCCCGTGGTTTGTGAGTGGTTCAAGTTCAACTAATCTACTCAGAGAATATGTTCATGGACTCTTATTGCTCTATAGATAATCTGTTAAACATCTACAGACTTTTACCGCTAGCTTGGACCCAAAGAAAGACACAGACATGCGGTGAGTATTAAAAGGTTTATTTGCAAAACGATGGTCAAGGGGATGTGAATGATAAGATGGATGGAAGCTGGAAGCCACAGGGAGTTTGTGATCCAGGCCGAGCAGGCAGACGGGCTGACAGACAAGTGGTGCAGCAGAGAGGAGAAGAATTTTCAACACAGAAGTAACAGGAAGCCTACAGGCACAAGAAACACTGGGTAAACTCAGGTAAACTGTCTGGAGCAGCCAAGAGAGTGAAAACTCAGGTAAACTGTATGGAGCAGCCAAGAGAGTGAAAACTCAGGTAAACTGAATGGAGCAGCCAAGAGAGTGAAAACTCAGGTAAACTGTATGGAGCAGCCAAGAGAGTGAAAACTCAGGTAAACTGTATGGAAAGTTTCCCACCCACGTTCATAAATTAAATTCCGTTTTTTATTTCTATTAATATCCCTTTCACGAATCCACTGAAATTTTAGAATTTTTTTAAAATGTTCAATATCTAATTGGTGTATTTTCATACCTTTAAATATATATGCTTTCCCTATCATATAGTTACATATTCATCATCCCTTAAATCCGCAAACATTATGGTTACAGGACAACTATTCAAATGTGTGCTGTAAACAGAGATCCATTCTTCAAGTTGAATCCAAAATAATGCAACTTCCGGACAATAACAAAATAAATGTAAATCACTCTCCTCTTCCTCCTCACAAAATCTACACAAATCACACTGTTGGATGCTCCATTTTTTAAGCATCGTTTTAGTAGGCAAGTGCCTATAGATTCGCTTTAATTGTAAAATTCTAATGGATACATCAAAGGTATAGTAGTTGTGTAAATGCAAGAAAAAGCTTTGTCCCATGGGATGCACATGTCCAACATATCGTCCCATTTTGACTGAATGGCTACTGGTGCTGCACATATTTTTTTAAGATACATATGAAACTGAAACTTCAGTGGCGAGATGACCCCCCCCCCCATTTCTTTTTTTTACAAATGTAATTAAAAATATTTTGCAGTGCACTATGTTCCTTTCTTGTTTAGGAATGTTTCGGGAAATGATTGCATTATTGATATACTGAAAATGTAGCCTATTTAAATAGAATTATCAACAATAACAATCAAGGAAGTTACATGCTTGTAGGCTAGAGAAGAAGAAGAAGCGTGCATGCGCGCACATGTTGTGTTGAACCAACCAACAACCAATACGAATTGTTTAATCTGGCAATGGAGAAATGTGAACTTGACATGCTATTTTAATAGCCTACTCAAAAATGCACCTCCCACTATACAGCAAAGAGAGGAGTCAATGTTTCTTGATATAATCATTGCCATTCACATCAGAATAATTAGGCTAGTCATTAAGTTCGCTGATAATATTTCTATCATGTTAAGTCTGTGTCATGTTAACTGGTGTATTCAGAGCAAATAGGGAGATATAGAGCATTATCATCATGCTATATATCTCCCTCTTTGCTCTGAATGAGTGAGAAAAGGAGAAAATACTGAATAATTACATCACAACAGTATCCTAATCTTAATTTAAAATGAGATATTCCTCTATATGGCAAAAAATGTTAAAAACGACTATCTTTCATAAGATGGTGGTTGTTGTAGCCCCCTGCACTATAGCCTACCACTTCAACAAAGTTTTGCACTATGACTGAAAAAGATGACAATTCACGCATTTCTAGCATTCTCAATGGGTTCTCAATGGGACTTCCGCAACCACAGATTGACGCCCCGCCCCCAAATGCAGCCAAATACCCGTATGTGTGTCTGAAAGAATGTACACTCTGAGTAAATGAGTAAATTTAAACCCAACCAATCATCACACCCCATGCCTAAACCCAACCATCACTCCTCATGTCCCTCTGGACGATTCATTCTAGCATTGACATTTTTCCTGGATGTAATCCCACAGGAACTGGCTAACGTTAAGCTGACATCACACTGACATCACCTGGTTCTTCGAGGCCCGGACGAATGACATCATCAAAGATGACGCCGCTGTGGGTGCAGCGGGTGAACTGGCGGCGGTACATGGCGGGGTGAGGATCTGCCCCATCAGGGTGGAGTTCCTGCCCAGGTCAGGGAACTCCTCCTCTGGGGAACCTCTCTTCAGGTGGAACTGGGACATGGGGTCCGGGGGAACCAAACTCTGAGCGCACAGGATATGTGGTCATACAAGAAACAGAGCTGTTATTTAGAATTGATCTAACAACCCACACCTGGTTGATCCTACAGATACAGTCAGTCTGTGTGGGAACGTCCACAAAATGTTATATGGCTGGCGCGCGAGTGGGGTAAAAACCCCCATATATCCCAATGGGCTGACTCACCAAAAGACGGTGCTGCGGCTCTACACTACAGGATTGGGGATTCTAGAGCAGGTACATAGACGTCTGTTCAGATGTGCGTTTACTGCGGTGGTTGAATCACCGATCGTGTCTGCTTGGGCTGGGCTAGCAGCTAAATGCTAACTATATGCTGAATGGGGAGAACGGGAGGATTTACCCCACCCTTACCACGCCCCCAGCGTCTTTGACGAGGCATCGACTCAACCTGACCTATACCATGCAAAATGAAGCAGTCCAACAGCAGCAACAATTTCTTGCAAATTTACTGACTTTAATCTCAGAAGGTTTGAGTTTCTGGGGCATGTTGGTGGCTCAGTGGTCTAAGACACGTGCCATGTAAACAGACTCCTGAGTTCAAATATGACCCAGCTTACTCACATGCCATCCCACTCTCTGTGCCAGTCCTTCCTGTCTGTCTCTACTTTCAGCTGTTAAACACCCCTCACCTAGCAGAGGTCAAAGGAAAAATCACCCCAATGTCCCAAATCAAACTTACATCTTTGTCTACAGTGGCCAAAATACGCTGTCATACATTTTGGACTCAGCTGGGAAATTGACTGCATTAATAGTAAGTGTTTCCTGACTTTGCTATCAGCCCTCAGAGAGAATGTCAAGGTTATGACTGCTGCCACTGGTTCTCAAAGTGGGGTCCGGGGACCTGCAGGAGTCCTTGACTGGGTTCTATTGAGGGTCCCAGCAAAAAAAGGGGAATAATTTATTTTTACTATAATACCATCTAGGGGTGTCACAATATATCGTCCCACGAAATTTCGCGATAGTAAAACGTCACGATATGTATCGTTGAGATGAAATATCATATCGCAATTTTTTTTTTTTTTTTTTTTTTTTTTTTTTTTTTTTTTAATAGACTAAGAAACGTCTTTGTTTGTTGAAGTTCAATGTGTGGAAAGTAGTTCAGTTGAACAAGTCTCTGAAGAGACACATGAAAAGTTATACAGGAGAGAAACCATTCAATTGAGTTTCTGGCAAAACTGTTTACTTGACAGGAAAAACTGAAGATGCAAGTCTTGTTGTTTGAGTTTGAAGAAAAACTGAAGATGCATAATGAGAATTTATACTGCTGAGAAACCTTTTAGTTCAAAGTAAATCTAAGTGACGGTGTAACTCATTCTATTTCAAGATAAGCCTTATCTCCAATCTCATGTTTTTTCTAGTTGTTATTGTAATAACAATTTCCCACAACAGCATGTTTTGTATTTGTGCATTTCAAATAAAATACTACTTTTCCAGTCATATATTGTCATTATTCAAGTTTAAAAAAATATTGTTAAAATCGTATCGTATCGTATCGTTATCGTGAACCCAGTATCGTGATACGTATCGTATCGTGAACTGAGTGTATCGTGACACCCCTAATACCATCCATAAGTAACACAATGACATGTGACTGTTTTGGTCATGGGTCTCTGTCACAGGTCGATAATGTGATTGTCAGATACCCCCTGGTTAGTTGTGTCATGTGATTTATGACTGAGCACCGGGTTAGACAGGAAGTGGGAGTAGGCTGAGTAGGGTAAATGATGTGGCATTTTAGCTGCGCGCAGTCTCTGCTAGGGTGATGAAGAAAGCCATGTATTCTCTGTAGCTCCTGTTCTCTAGAGTCTCTTACCTTTTGTTTTCACGTATGGTTGTGAGTGTGTGTGTGATATACTTTTATAATAGCGTCCCCACTCTACTGAAGGGGAGCTGCTTGTAGCTAGCTTCCATACCATAGCTTGGGGTGTTCAGCGAAGCAAGGGCCGTCTGCCTCGACTGGTCTACTGTCGGCGCCCCGGCCTGTCTTAGGTAAGCCAACTCCCGTTTATTGACTCCCTGTATGATAACCTTGTGCTCAGTCAGTTCTGTTGTGGTTTGTCACAGGTTCGGTTTGTCTAGACGCGAGTCTAATTCTATTTTGAGAACCGAACCTGTTACATTCTGTAATAAAGAAAAATCTAAATTGGATCAGATGGGGGACCGTGGGACAAAATCTTAGTAAATGGGGGTCTGTGGCTTAATTTGTGTCAGTTTAGGGTCCTTGATGTGAAAACATTTGCTCTAAGGCTAAGCTATTGCTTTAGCTTGGTGACAAAGCATCACTGACTCATACTGCATCATGCTGGATCAGCTTTACCTCCAGGATGGGCCGGTACCTCGCCTCCAGAGGGAACGAGACTGGAGCTGGAAGAAATCAAAATGTTTTCAATACTGAAACAGATCAGAAGCATTGTCTCACAGAGGTCCTACAGGTCCGGAACAGTTACACATTTTTCCACTTTCTTAATTACATTTGCTCTTGTTACTGTCTTTTTTTTTACCTCAAATTTTATGTTTATGTATGTTTGGACTGAATGATTGTAGTTTGCTACGATTTAAAATACATAGACAGATATTGGAGTTTTTCCGTAAGCCGAGAAGAGTAATCTGACTTTATTTTAGCATGTGGTTCAGAGTGGGTTGCCAACTGGTTGTCATGGCAACTCATTACCTTATATTTTTTGTGAGTTTGGGTCGCAGGGAGACACAAAATGTATATTTTGGGCCCCAAGATGAAACAGTTTGGGAACCCCTGATCTATAGTATGAACATTTCTGACCCAAAATACGTTCTAGAGGGGAATAGCGAGGCACTGCCTGCACTATCCCCCCCTCTCTGGTCACAGCTCTTTACACGAGATTTTGGGGGGATGGCTTATTGCTTGTATCCTGGGGAGTGTGCTCAAGTGTGGGTATGCAGGTTCTGCTTGTGCCTGGGTTTCTGGAGTCTGGGTAGCTCCTGGAGGTTGTTTCCCCCAAGATACAGGTGGGGATTGGATAGTTTCACGTTTGCTATGCTAGCTCTCGTGTTCAGGCTATGAGTGTCCCGAACAAACTGGAAGTACTTAGTAAAATAGTTTGGGCAAAGATCATGCAATAGACCATGATAAGTTTAAGCTGTTGAACTCTACCTTCAACAGGGACCAATTTAACTCTTTAAAATGGGTTGGGCTAATGTGCGTTCTTGGGCTGAGGTTTAAGGATGACCCTCTTTGTTCTGGGCTTTTTGAAGCCTGTCTTTTGATCCTTTAGTTAAACCACTGTACCAGGATATACAGGTCAATAGTGACATTGAATGAAAGAGGTAGCTAAAGTCCTCATGGTCTTCTTGTCAAGGAACTTTAATATTCTTGATAAATACTTTGTCCTTGAGTGAATTTTCCCAATGACAGAGAGGGCCATAGCTTCACCCGTCATACACTGATCCAAGTTGATCAGTTACACAACACAATGATCCAATTGGATCAGTTACACAACACAATACGTTACACAACACTTTTCCTGTAACTTAATACCATTACATTCTACCGAAAAACTGGCTTGGTCCCTTAATTTATGCTTTGTTCCAAAAACATTCAGATTTTCCTAAGTGCAAGGATAGTTTATTGATAGCTTATTGTTGCATAACCATGTGCTTGAATTTAGAAGCTCTTTACTAAGTGATAATCTGACTGATTCTAAGCACTCTCCGGTTACCAACAAGGCAGGAGAGAGAGAGAGAGAGAGAGAGAGAGAGAGAGAGAGAGAGAGAGAGAGAGAGAGAGAGAGAGAGAGAGTTCACTTTGGCTTTAGAGAAAGGGGGATAACGGTCCTCTCAAGTGTGACATCATTCTTTGTCACAAATAAGGAGGGATTTGAGTGCTTAATGCTGCATTTCAGACAACTCAGAGGTCGGCATTTCCCAGTTGAAATTTCAGATTTCCGACCTCCAAGCTTTCAAAGTGCACAATGCATTGACAATGCAACGTTTCTGCATAGACGTTTCTGAAAATACGTATTTTAAGGGCCCTATCTTCCCAATGGCGGTAATTTTGCGTTATCGCCCGTTTTGCGCTGGAATATCGCTGCACAAAGCCCTAATTGTAGGCGTGTCGGCCCGCTGCGCTTCATGTCATCTCTGCGCACATCTCCGTATAGGCGTGTTTATGCCCAAAAGCATTGTGGAGGTGTGGGCATGCCCATAAAACCACAGCGTCACGTCAGCAGCTTCCTCCTCACTGAGAGTAGACTCAGTTCTCAGTCTCTATCCGCTTCGGGACTAGAGTGAGAGAGAGAAAGAGGGAGAGAGAAAAGATAGCCTAGATGGGGAGAGGGAGAGAGTCAGAGAGAGAGGGGGGGAGAGAACGAGAGAGGGAAGAGGGCATTGGAGGATGAACCAGTTCGGATTCGTAACGAAAATTGATGCTTTTGTAATTAGTAGCCTTTTAATTAGTTGTTTCGCTCATATGCTATAACATACACATTTAAAAATATTTGTTTCTTTAATAGGGTAGGGATGTGTGAGATTTTAATTATAGCCTATTTCAATAGCCTATACCAGAATTGTCCACTCGGGTTAAGCTATTGTTGCATGGTGCAATGGTGCAGGGAGAGAGGTTACTGTATACTATCAATGGTTACTGTATAGCAGAGCCAGATTAACACCCCCAGGGGCCCCTGGGCACTGAAGCTCCCAGGGGCCACCCTACCCATCGCACCCCCCCCCCTCCCACACACACACACACTTGGACACAAGAAGGGGGAAAACAAGATAAAAACTAAACAATTTTTTTTGTCCAAGTAAAATGCTGATTCTAAATATAACTGAATCGCTTTGTTTGACCAAGCAAATAAAAAAAATTATAAGCATTTTACAAAATGTCTATGGAAAAATGAATGGCTGACCAGTCACCACCAGGGACACTGGAACTGTTTTTAGGTAGGGGGTGCTGCAAGGAAGGGACTGTGAAAAATTTACTTTTTTTGGACGTTTGGATGTTTTTTAGCCATATTTAGAGGAATATCTCATTTTAAATTAACATTAGGATTATACTGTTATTATGTCATTATTCAGTTTCTGAGATTCCGTTTCTCACTCACTCATAGGCGATTCTAGGCTTTGCAAACAGGGGTAGCACCATGCGGATAAAAATATTAGTCTGATTGGCGGGTTTTGTACATTTTAAAGTAAAACGCATGAATCTGATGCACTCTGAGAGCAAAATGAAGAGGCTAATCTTCACATTAGTATCCTCTTCACTGTGCGGTGGCTTTACAATGATGAAAAAATAATTGTCTAATAAACAGGTGCAAGCAAAACACTAATGAGGGTTTCCAAATTCCAATCATGGAAGTTTGAAGCCCTCATTAGTGTTTTGCTTGCACCTCTGTTAACCCGGCCTTTTCGACAAAAAAGACCCCGTGAGAAGGGTCTACTGTCCCAACTCTCAGGCTATGTAAATAGCCTACAGTAAGCAACACATGTGACTAAAGTGTGTAGGCTACAATAAAACAGAACAGACAGGTTGCTAATATGGGATTCATGGCTTCTGTTCAGATATCAAATGCATGGCATGTTTGTGCCTTCCAACCATAGCATTAAAGTTAGTCAATCTTTTCTAGTAGAACAATGTACTAATAGCTTATACTGAAGTAGAACCATACTGTAACTGTAGTAGGCTACATTACTGGTTCATTTGAACAAAACATTAAGAATAAGAGCAGCTAATGGAATTTATAAATGTCCTTTGTAACAGCAGTGTAGAGAAATATCTGCAAATGACATCTCAAAGACAGGATGCTGTTGAGAAATATTTGAGGCCGTCTTCAATTGTGCTAAAACAACATTGGTGAGCTTTGTACAAAGAAGATACAGGCCCACTGTTGCATTAATATTGGTATCCTATTTTATGTTTAAGTAGCTTATATTTGCACGCTATTGGTATTGTTATATATATTTTTTTTACTGGGAGTAGCCTACTTACGAGTCTCTCAGGCTGCAGTAGTGTCGTTAAGTGAAGTTAACAAGCAGCTGGGTGCCAGCCGTGGCTCTCTCTCCCTCTCTGTCTCTCGCTCTCTCTCTCTTTATCTCTCTTTCCCTCTATCTGCCTCGGTCTCTCGCGGTCTATCTCACGCAAATGGGGGACATCTAAATAGTTTATTATGTAGAAATAAAATAAAAAAATCATCTGGCCACTAGGGGTTGCACGTGCATCCGGTGCACCAACTCCGGTGCTGAAATCCTGGAGCTTTCCTAGTGGGTATACATACTGCGAACCTGCGTATCACGTCGTACACTACGCCCCCATTCACACAGTACGCCGAAGCAACACTCAACCTAAGCTCTACGCTGAACCCACAAGTTTCATTTTGGCGTCCTTGTTAACTCATTCATGGCCAGTTTAGGACTGCCAATATTTAGCACAGGCCAAAGATTTTCATAATTGTTGGTAATCTTTCAAGACCCACAGTAAATTATCTATTAGCACCAAAGTGATTTGCAATAGCTCAAAATGAAGATGTACGTCTCTGGGTTCACCAGGAAAAAAAAAGTGAGCTTTTAGCATGTTCTGTACTCTACTTATAGCCCTTTATATACACCCTGTTTTCACCAAAAAGGTCTCTCTGACAAGATAAATTGCAGATATTGGCATTTTTCTAAATCACACAATCTCATGCAGAACTCGCTCTCAATTCTTTTATTTTGAACTGTATTGACATCAGACATGTAAATATTATTCGTTATGACACAAATGAAAAAAAAAAAAAAATATATATATATATATATACACATGAAGTGCTTTTCTTTTTTACATTCAACAATATAGTTTACTCAGTGTGAGTGAGTGTGCAGACAGACACACAGACAGACAGACAGACAGACAGACAGACAGACAGACAGACAGACACACACACACACACACACACACACACACACACGATGCGTGATTTCTAACCCCACATAGGATAAGCAATAACCATGCCCTGTGGCGCCGGGATTGGCCAGGAGCAACACTGGAGGGCACGCAGCCCAGCGATTTCATGAACCAACTGATTAGCTCTTGAGAACGGACAGCGGGCTGCTGTGACTGCCGCTTCTGCCTTGTTAGCTGTTCGTGTGTTTATTTTGTTTTGTTCTGGTCCACCCGTCCCCGTCCATGTCTCCCTGTCCTATCCTCCCTGCTATTTGATCGTTCCCGTTTTCCCCTCGGCTATTCAACACGTCCTCACCGCCCTCTGATCGATCATTTCCTCATTCCTCCGATGATCAAACACATCTCTCTGGATTACTTTCTCCCGTTTTCTCCCGGCTGGCACAGAGGAAGGCGACCAGCTCGTGCAGCGCGCTGAGGGGCGTTTCAATGGCGTTTCTCCTGTCTGCACAAGGAAGCGTTTATCCGTTTTCTGATTTTCCTCCTGCTCAATTTCAAAACAACAGCTGCGGTATGTGTTTGTTCACATGTTGTCTTAGATGCTAGGGACCTGATACTATGTCACAGGCTGGGGAAGTGTTTGAACTAGGCGCTGCACTAATAAAAACAAAAACACGTCAAACACGTCTTTGGCGTGGATGGCTATTTCTGATAACACGTCAAAGACGTCTTTGGCGGTGAATGAGTTAACAGGTGAAGCCGTTCACACCACCCGCGCGCGTGCCACGCTGACGCCTTGCCGAAGCCACGCTCACGCCACGCCGAAGCCATCACTCAGGATTGACGGCAAATTTCCAAGCGTGACGCTGAAGCCGTGAAGCCGTGAGGCATGAAGTCAGTGGGAGTTGTGGGCGGGTTCAAGGCGCGAGAGTAGGCGCTGAGAGGAAGAGAGAAGGCGTGAACGAGGTGAACGAGGGCACACAGGACGCCGAAAGTAAGCAGAACTGAAGCTTGAAGCAGGCACAAGCTGAACGTACGCCTTGTTGTTCACACAAGACGCATTCTCTTTTCCTCTGATCAGCTCCACTCAGCGCCTACTCTCACGCATTGAACCCGCCCACATCTCCCAATTGACTTCATGCTTCACGGCTTCAGCGTCACGCTTGGAAATTCGGCCTCCGTCCTCCTGAGTGATCGCTTCGGCATGACGTGAGCGTGGCTTCGGCACGGCGTCAGCGTGGCACGCACACGGGTGGTGTGAACGCCTTCGCCTGTTAACAAGGATGCCTAAATTAAACTTGTGGGTACAGCGTAGGTACAGCTTCGGTTGAGCGTTGCTTCGGCGTGCTGTGTGAACGAGGGCTTAGGGTAAACCACCTGCTGTTTACTTAGTGTTACACACAGAGACTGTAGAGTGATGTCATTCTCACTTCGTGTTACACACAGAGACTAAAGTGATGTCATTCTCTGTGACACAGGCAGCAAGAGGTAAACCTGCTGTTTACTTAGCGTTACACACAGACTGTAAAGTGATGTCATTCTCACTTGGCGTTACACACAGACTGTAAAGTGATGTCATTCCCACTTCGCGTTACACACAGACTAAAGTGATGTCATTCTCACTTCGCGTTATACACAGAGACTAAAGTGATGTTTTAGTAGTGTTAATGTTCAAATCGTCTAAAAGTAGAAGTAGTTAGTAACAGTGTTGGGGGTAACTCATTACAAAAGTAACATATTTGTAGCGAAGCTTGTGGGCTTGCTGGGGGCGAAGCTTTTTGGCTTGCCTCGTGAAGTGTGCTGGATCGTGGATGAGGGCTCACGAGCTGTGATCGGTCAGAATCACAGGGATGGAGATAGGGACCGAGATGTCGGTCCTCGGACGCGGTTGAAATACCACTAGTAACCTGGCTGGGTGTAAGGCAGTCGGTCACCAGGGCCTGGCTGGTTGTAAAAGAGAGAGTGAGGTGCCGAGAGAGGGCGACCCGCTGAGCGCTCCGTGAACTTCTTAGACAAATAGGCTTTTTATTTTAGTGTAAACGCGTTTTGTTTTAATTTCGTTGCTTCGATTCGTTTGTAAATACCTAGTGTATATAACAGTGTTTTTAAATAGTGTATATAGTAGCGTCTTCGCACTTTTCTTTGCAAGAAACTGCACAGACGGCGGGACCTTTGTTCACCGCAGCCATCCGCTCCCCGCCCCCCACAATGGAGGAGGAAAAAAACGCCGACACCAGCGTCGGGCAAAAATACAACAGGAACGCGCTGATTCAACTCAGGAACGCACGGACTTATCCCAACAGTAACTGGCGAGCTCCCGACCTCACGGAATTTCCTGAACTTATAAAATACCAGCGGAAAAGAGGTAGGAGAGGTGGGATACTCGCCCGCCTAAGAAGGCGCGCCAACAAGCCAACGTTACCCAGCGTTCTACTGGCAAATGTCCAATCCTTGGAGAATAAGCTATGTGAATTAAGAGCGCGAGCTCAATTCCAAAAAGACATAGCGCAATGTAACGTTTTATGCCTGACTGAAACCTGGCTCACTCCGGATACAACGGATCATTCTATCACTCTACCAGGATTCAGTGTGTTCAGAGCAGACAGAGATGAGCGATCCGGGAAAAAGAGAGGCGGAGGGGTGTGTCTAATGATTAACGAAAACTGGTGTATAAACATCACAGACATTGGTAAATACTGTTCAGCAGATCTTGAGTACGTAATGGTACAATGCGTGCCGTTCTGGAGCCCCAGAGAATTCATGAGTGTCACCATCATGGGTGTGTATGTACCTCCACAAGCGAACGTTACCATAGCACTGAAAGAGCTGCAACGTGCTATCAGCGCGCAGGAGGCAAAACAACCAGAAATGGCCCTGGTGGTGACTGGGGACTTTAACAGGGCAAACCTGAGAGTAAGAATGCCCACGCTCCACAAGCACATTCACTTTCCCACCCGAGGCAGTAATACACTGGATCAATGTTACTCAAACATCCGCCATGGCTACAAGGCCGTCCCCCGCCCCCCGTTCGGCAAATCGGATCACGCCTCCATTCTACTCGTACCCAGGTACCAACAAAAACTAAAAAAACAACCCCCAGCATTCCGAACCGCCCACTGCTGGTCAGACCAATCAGACGACATCCTGAGGGACTGCTTTGACCAAGTGGTGTGGGAGGAGTTCAAAGCTGCAGGTGACCTGGGCGAGTATGCAGAGACGGTGTCATGCTTCATAAAGAAGTGTACCGACGACATAGTCCCCACAAAAGAGTCAAAATAATGCCAAATCAAAAGCCCTGGATCAACAGCGACGTCAGGGCTGCCCTTCACGCCAGGACCACCGCCTTCAGTTCTGGCACACCAGAGCAATACAAGCAGGCACAATATGCCCTCCGGACCACTATAAAAATAGCACGGAGAGATTATGGAAGGCAGCTGGAGTCAAAATTGGACACCAACAACCCCAGACACCTGTGGAGAGGACTGCACGCTGCCACAGACTTCAAAGAGGCGAAACGA
Organism: Poromitra crassiceps; assembly: GCF_964638095.1. NCBI lineage: Eukaryota > Metazoa > Chordata > Actinopteri > Beryciformes > Melamphaidae > Poromitra > Poromitra crassiceps. The sequence continues at coordinate 69,360,862 of NC_139626.1, read as the reverse complement.
CAGAACCCCAGCACGTCACCCACCCTACCGGACGAACTCAACGCGTTCTACGCTAGGTTCGACCCCTCTGCCAGAGCGCCTCCCCTCCTCCCCCCCCCTCTCCCCCCCCCCCCCCCCATCAACCCCCCCTCTCCCCTCTCCCCCTCCCTCCCCCCTCCCCCCCGCCGCTCCTCTCCTCCCCCCCCTGCCACCTCTCCCCCCCATCACCCCTCCCCCTCTCCGCCCCACCACAACCCCTCCTCCTCTCCCCCCCGACCACCTCCTCCCCCCCACCCCTCAGCACCCCCACCCCCTCCCATTCCCACCTAACCAACAGCCCCCCCCACCCTCCACCCACTCCACCCCCCACAGATCCAGACCGCCCTCTCACCATCACTGAGGACGAAGTGTGCCGGTCGTTCCTGCGTATCAACCCACGCAAGGCGGCCGGCCCGGACGGCATCCCCGGGCGGGTCCTCAAGGCCTGCGCCCACCAGCTGGCAGCCGTATACACAGACATCTTCAACCAGTCTCTCTCCCTCCGACGAGTTCCCTCCTGCTTCAAGGCAGCAACAATCATCCCCATTCCCAAACAGCAAAAAGTGACCAGCCTCAATGACTGGCGCCCAATAGCCCTCACGCCAATAGCCAGCAAGTGCCTTGAAAAGCTGGTCATATCAAAGATCCGCCCCACACTCCCCCCGGACCACGACCCGCTACAGTTTGCATACCGCCCCAACAGGAGCACAGCGGATGCAGTAGCACACGTGCTCCACACCGCCCTGTCCCACCTGGAGGGGAAGGACACCTATGTAAGAATGCTGTTCGTGGACTACAGCTCAGCATTCAACACCATAGTACCCTCCAGGCTGGTAAGCAAACTCAGGGACCTGGGACTAAACACAGCGATGTGCGACTGGATCCTGGACTTCCTGACAGACCGCCGCCAGGTGGTGAGGGTGGGCAACCTCACCTCCTCCCCACTGACCATCAGCATAGGAGCGCCCCAGGGGTGCGTCTCCAGCCCCTTCTGGTACGACCTCTACACCCACGACTGCGTGGCGACTCAAACTTCAAACACCATCGTGAAGTTTGCAGACGACACAGCAGTCGTGGGGCTGATCTCGGGGGGTGACGAGACGGCCTACATAGAGGAGGTGAGGGTCCTGGAACAATGGTGCCAGGACAACCACCTCTCTCTGAACGTCTCCAAGACCAAGGAGATCATTATGGACTACAGGAGAGGGGGGGGGCGCACACACCCCAATCACCATCAACGGCACAGTGGTGGAAAGGGTGGACAGCTTCAAGTACCTGGGAGTCAACATCCACCAGGACCTGACCTGGGCCGGCCACACCGCCACTGTTGTCAAAAAGGCCCAACAGCGAATACACGGACTCAGGCGCCTGAAGAAATTTGGGCTAAGGAAGGAAATCCTCAGGGACTTCTACAGAGGCACCATTGAAAGTCTGCTGACTGGCTGCTTCACCGCCTGGTACGGGAACTGTACCACCATGGACCGCAGGGCGCTACGGAGGGTGAGGCGCGCGGCCCAGCACGTAACAGGAGATGAGTTGCCAGAACTGCATGAACTGTATAACCAGCGGTGTCTCAGGAGGTCCCTGAAGATCATCAAAGACACAAACCATCCCCACAACAGCCTGTTCTCCCTGCTACCCTCAGGGAGGAGATACAGGGTTCCAAAAGCACGCACAAATCGCTTGAGGAACAGTTTCTTCCCGCAGGCCACGAGACTCCTTAACATACACAAATAGTGTAGTAGTCGTACCGTACCGTACTGCAGCTGCTACCATTATGTATGCCTAATGTTTAATTGTATGTTTGCCAAGGTACATGGTATTTGCACCTGTATGTCAAATACGTCGAATTTAAAATGTCTGAACACGTCTAACGTATGCACAATGCCTAATGTTTAATTGTATGTTTAATAAGGTACATGCTATTTGCACTGTATGTCAAATACATCGAATTTAAAATGTCTGAACACGTCTAACGCATGCACATGACATGTGCACCTATGTGCAATGAATATGCCACTGACTTGTCTTATCGCTATTCTGCCTTATTGCCTATTGCTGCTTAGTATTGCTTGTTGATGCCTATTTCTTATTGCCTATTGCTCATTGCTTGTTGCCTATTTGTACTATGTCGTAAACGGAGTCCACAGCACAAGAATTTCACACGTGATACTTGTACCATGGAGTGACAATAAAAATCTTGAATCTTGAATCTTGTAAGATAGCCAGGATTCAGCTCGGGTTCGGATTTGGTCGTGCTAATGGTTGACATTATGAAGGTAGAGTAGTAGGGAGTAAGTATACCGGATGTACAGTATATGGAATACTGGAAGGAATCTATAGCGTCACAGAACACTTTGTTTATATCCCCGCATTTGTGATGTCACAACGTCCAGGGAGCTACAGAGACTGTAAAGTGATGTCATTCTCACTTCGTGTTACACACAGAGACTGTAAAGTGATGTCATTCTCACTTCGCGTTACACACAGAGACTATAAAGTGATGTCATTCTCACTTCGCGTTACCAGTGTTGGGAAAGTTACTGAAAATGGGTAATTAGTTACAGTTACTAGTTACTTCTCTCAAAAGGTAATTTAATTACTTTAAAGTTACCAGTTACTTCAAAGTAATTAGTTACTAGGGAAAGTAACTTTTGCGTTACTTTTAAAAGTCTGCTTCGATTGTTATTAATGCACACATTATGTTAGTGTTGCTGTGCCACAGTGTGGCATTGAACCTTCGCTTATTGGGGAGGCTTATAGCCTATCAAGGTCATTAGCCTCTGTGGCTCTGGCTGCAGCTCTCTCCCCGGACTAGGTCTGAGGATCAGAAACTGGGTAATCCTCTGAAGTTGTCCGTTATTTTCATGTCCTAAAGTAACTAGTAACTAGCCCAGTTACTATTTTAGTAACTGTAACTGAGTTACTGAATTTGAAAAAGTAATTAGTTAGATTACTAGTTACTGAAAAAAGTAGTTAAGTTACAGTAACTAGTTACTTAGTAACTAGTTACTCCCAACACTGCGCGTTACACACAGAGACTATAAAGTGATGTCATTCTCACTTCGTGTTACACACAGAGACTGTAAAGTGATGTCATTCTCACTTCGCGTTACACACAGAGACTGTAAAGTGATGTCATTCTCACTTCGCGTTACACACAGAGACTAAAGTGATGTCATTCTCCCACGAGAGGCCTTTGGAGGGCGGTGTGTAGCCTACTGGCCGGTGTTGTGTCAGAAAGTGATTTGCTGCCAAAAACTGATTTCAATCAGCGGGACCACGCACAGCGCTGCCTCAGTGCCTCGGCAGTGCCTCTACCCACCCTGTGCACCGACCACCCCGGCCTGCCTACCTGGCCCAGCTCACACCTTCTCCGGGGAGACCCCCCTTCAGGACATGGCACACTAGCCGAACACAAAGCACCCCTCCCATCACGCTACACACAGACTCCCGCCCCGCCAGACCCTCGTTCCTCTGGTAATCCAATTCAAAACGCAAATCACTTTTTCGCACAAAACCATGACAAACGAATTCTCATTGTTAAATCAATGTGTGTTTTTTTCTGCAGTGTAGGTTAGTTGAAAATCAACGTGGCATTGGAGGGAAGTATGTCTGCACATGAGCCGTGCGTAATGGGCCTATCCAAGCGAGGCATCCATGTGCATCCATCTACCCAGAGCCAGATTAACACCCCCAGGGGCCCCTGGGCACTGAGGCTCCCAGGGGCCCCCCGACCCATCGTCTCCCCCCCCCCCCCCCCGAACATTACACTCGGACACAAGAAGGGGGAAAACAAGATAAAAACAAAACAATTTTTTTTGTCCAAGTAAAATGCTGATTCTAAATATAACTGAATCGCTTTGTTTGACCAAGCAAATAAATTTTTTTTAAAAGCATTTTACAAAATGTCTATGGAAAAATGTATGGCTGACCAGTCACCACCAGGGACACTGGAACTGTTTTTAAGTAGGGGGTGCTACAAGTACAAGGAAGGGACTGTGAAAAATTTCCTTTTTTTGGACGTTTGGATGTTTTTTAGCCATATTTAGAGGAATATCTCATTTTAAATTAACATTAGGATTATACTGTTATTATGTCATTGTTCAGTTTCTGAGATTCCGTTTCTCACTCACTCATAGGCGATTCTAGGCTTTGCAAACGGGGGTAGCACCAGCAGGATAAAAATATTAGTCTGATTGGGGGGTTTCTAGGGGGGGCTGTGCCCCCCCTGGACAAAGAAATGTTGTACATTTTAAAGTAAAATGCATGAATCTGATGCACTCTGAGAGCAAAATGAAGAGGCTAATCTTCACATTAATATCCTCTTCACTGTGCTGTGGCTTTACAATGATGAAAAAATAATTGTCTAATAAACACTGGTGCAAGCAAAACGAGGTTTCCAAATTCCAATCATGGAAGTTTGAAGCCCTCATTACTGTTTTGCTTGCACCTGTGTTAACCCTGCCTTTTCGACAAAAAATACCCCGTGAGAAGGGTCTACTGTCCCAACTCTCAGGCTATGTAAATAGCCTACAGTAAGCAACACATGTGTGTAGGCTACAATAAAACAGAACAGACAGGTTGCTGATATGGGATTCATGGCTTCTGTTCAGATATCAAATGCATGGCATGTTTGTGCCTTCCAACGATAGCATTAAAGTTAGTCAATCTTTTCTAGTAGAACAATGTACTAATAGCTTATACTGAAGTAGAACCATACTGTAACTGTTGTAGGCTACATTACTGGTTAATTTGAAGAATAAGAGCAGCTTATGGAATTTATAAATGTCCTTTGTAACAGCAGTGTAGAGAAATATCTGCAAAAGACAGGATGCTGTTGAGAAATATTTGAGGCTGTCTTCAATTGTGCTAAAACAACATTGGTGAGCTTTGTACAAAGAAGATACAGGCCCACTGTTGCATTAATATTGGTATCCTATTTTATGTTTAAGTAGCTTATATTTGCACGCTATTGGTATTGTTATATATATATTTTTTTACTGGGAGTAGCCTACTCACGAGTCTCTCAGGTTGCAGTAGTGTCGTTAAGTGAAGTTAACAAGCAGCTGGGTGCCAGCCGTGGCTCTCTCTCCCTCCCCCGCTCTCATGTCTCATCTCTCTCTCTCTCTCCCTCTCTGTCTCTCGCTCTCTCTCTCTTTATCTCTCTTTCCCTCTCTATCTGCCTCGGTCTCTCGCGGTCTATCTCGCGCAAATGGGGGACATCTAAATAGTTTATTATGTAGAAATAAAATAAAAAAATCATCTGGCCACTAGGGGTTGCACGTGCATCCGGTGCACCAACGTATAATAGCCAGTGCACTCACCTTCATGTCACCACCTGCTCTCCCTTTAGGTCGTTTTACACTACAACAGACAGCAACAGAGGCAGAAACACTGAAATTATTTATTCTTATATTTTATTATCTTAATATTATAAACCAAACCTCAAAAATAACATCACCCTCTTTGCTTTGCTCATAGTCTTCAACTAAACCCTAAATATCGCAGTATAAAACATATAAAACACATTTTAATCATATATATATATTTTTTTTTTAATTGACATTACTGCTGCAGCACCACAAGCACCCCCACTTCCCGCGCCCCTGGTCACCACTTGCCCACAGGCATCCAATGACACTAAATCATCAGACTTAATCTTCTTGGAAACACATTTTATTTTGTCCTGATTGGTCTTAGATTTGTGTCATAGTTATGTGGAGCCCAACATGAGCCCGACCAAAGGGGCCCCTTCAGGTTAATCCGGCCTTGCATCTACCCCTGCTGATCAGGACGTCATCATCAAGCTGACGTCATGATGGAGTCTATCGCCAAAATATATCTATTATGGGTAACACTTTACTTGGATAGTCCACCTACAGATAGTCTACAGAGTATTAGTAACGTTCCAACAGCTTATTAGTTGACATTCAACAATTCATCAATGCAGCTTCGTCTGTAGATGTTTAACAGAGGATTTATAGACTAGCCTATATGTGACAATTTATGAACAGTGATTCAAAATGTTCAACAACCTGAATATTCAAGAATTAGTTAACATTTAATTAATATTTGTCGAACATTCTAATGATCAACTAAATGTTCAAGATTGAATATACCAATCTTCCACAACGTTTCAACAGCTTATTAGTGGGGGGATTCAACTGTTTCGCTGTGTCTGTGTCACGGTTCAGCCGTGTGGCACCGCTGAACCTCATCAGCTGTTCCACTTCACTGGTACCACCAATGGTAGTCACTCTCTTGGCTGCTCCAGACAGTTTACCTGAGTTTTCACTCTCTTGGCTGCTCCAGACAGTTTACCTGAGTTTTCACTCTCTTGGCTGCTCCAGACAGTTTACCTGAGTTTACCCAGTGTTTCTTGTGCCTGTAGGCCTCCTGTTACTTCTGTGTTGAAGATTCTTCTTCTCTCTGCTGCACCACTTGTCTGTCAGCCCGTCTGCCTGCTTGGCCCACAAACACCCCGTGGCTTCCAGCTTCCATCCATCTTATCATTCACATCCCCTTTGATCACCATCGCTTTGCAAATAAACCTTTTTATCTCCACTCACCTCATGTCTGTGTCTTCCTTTGGGTCCAAGCTAGCGGTAAAAGTCTGTAGATGTTTAACAGATTATCTATATAGCAATAACAGTCGATGAACATATTCTCTGAATAAATTAGTTGAACTGAACCAATCACTCAACAAACCACGAGTGGAGTACTGCCTTGTCCATGTAGTGCATTCATAAACCTGTTGCTTTTACCACAGAATTTCAACTACATAATGTAAACATGAAGTTGACCATCACTTGCGCAACCACTAACCATCTGTAGATTTTCATCTGGACTACCCAGGTAAAGTGAAAACGAGTTGATCTACAAATTCACCTCCATATTCACCTTATGCAGCCCCGCCCACTTGACCCATTGTATCACGACTTCCTGTTCAAAACGCCAGATGTTTTACCTGCTCAAACTAGTCTGACTCACCTGGTCAAACCTAGTTTGACTCACATTATGAGTCACAGGAAGTGACTTCCTGTTAGTCTCTCAAGCCAGACGGTCTAATCAATCATGAGACTAGTAGAAAGTGTAGCAAGCTTTAATGATAGAACAAATTAATTTTGGCATATGACTCCATGATATGATGACGCTCTCTTGAGATGATGAGATGGCGTCGTCAGTGAAGAATAGGATAGGAAATCCCCCATAGGGAATTCTTCAATCAGGAGTCATGACAATGGTGGTGGTCAGGGGAGGAGGTGGGGCGAAAACAACGGCTTCAGCGATGATGATCAGCAACTGAGAATGACACATGGCACACACACACACGCACATAGCAAACAGAGTAAACATGGACCCTGATATACTACGCTGATTGGGTGATTGGGATCAGCTGGAGAGGAATATCTTGGGCTGATTGGTTATTGCCACATGTGTGGTAAACTGTGAATGGGTGAGGAGACAGCATCAGAGAAAGGGGGCGAGCCTATCAATGAATGGTTATACCTCAAAGAAAGGGGGCGTGTGATATGACCTGAACTGGACATTAGCTGTTAAGTAGTCTTCATTATTGAAAATAGTCCAAGACATTATTTCTACATAAGGTGAATAAGTAGATATGGAACTTGATTCTTTCATAACCACTAAACATCTGTAGATTTTCATCTGGACTACCCAAGTAAAGTGAAAACTAGTTGACAGTCTACAGGCTATTTATATCCATACTATTCATGAAAACGTTAACTGTACAGATGAAGCAGAAGTACAAAGTTGTACAAAATTTGTATTTCTCCACACACATAACTTATAAGGCAGATTAGGCAAAGAGAATTGTGACACTTGTCATCACTGCCAAAAAAAGATGGACTGATGGCTTTAATAAAAACAAAATGGTATGAGGCCAGCAACACCTGCCTTAGGCTATTAACACTGTCTTAATTCCACACACCTGCTTAAACAGTGAGGGGACACATCCTAACAATTAGCCAAGTCCTAGGGCATCACTAGACTTTTTAGTTTTGGCCGAACCGGGTCGTCCACAAGGCTGGATTAAAGTAGCCATGGGCCCCAAGGCTACGACTTTTTCAAGGGCCCTGTGGGTGAAGAGTGATTGATTGATTGGTCGATTGATTGATTGATTGATTGATTGATTGGTTGGTTGGTTGGTTGATTGATTGATTGATTGATTGATTGATTGATTGATTGATTGATCGATTGATTAAGTGATGATGTATTTCTTTGCCTTCTCCTTAATCCTCTCTGGTGAAACAATGTGCATAAGAGCAGGCAGCTGTAGCAGTTTTTTTTTAAATATTTTTGACAAACCAGCAGTATGTAAATTGAGAACCAAATTCTTCAAATATCAAGTTCCACCCAAAACAAAATAAATTTACTACAAAATAATGAATCACTTCTACCCTTCCAGCAAATTTTTAAGGATGAGATTTGGCTTTGAGAGCAATGTGTGTGTTTTCTGTAAAGGTGATATTGAAACAACTGAGCATCTTTTTGTTTCATGTTCTCACACCCAACTGTTCTGGAAACAATTCATCGATTGGTTAATTGGAAAAACCAAACTAATGCCTGTTCTTGATTATAATAGTATTGTTTTTGGTGTAATATTAGAAGATAAAAAATTGTGTTACTAATCTTAGCTAAATACTTTATTCATAGGGCAACATTTATAAAAACTCCACCCATTTTTATGTGCTACTGAAACCCAACTCTACATAAAGTCCCTGAAATTATTGAAATCCACTTTTGCCAAATACCTCTATTTATCTTTAACAAATCTCTAGCCATCTAGTATGTTTTTATTATTTATTTTAAATTTTATTTTTTTATTTTCGTGTTTCCCCCTGTTTGTCTATTATGTGTGATTGGCTGTCATGTGTCTGTTCATGCTTGTGGACGTTGTATACATTTGTGATAATTGCCTTACAGTTGTAAATGTAAAGACTAAATAAATTGTAAAAAAAAAAAAACTAGCAGGTTTTCAAACAGGAAACCTTGTCTAAACCACAAACTGCCTGTCTTGAAGACAACGGCTGAAAACATCCCCTTTTGCACGCACAGTCGGCACACATGGAAGCTTTGATCTCAATGAGAGCTGACTGTCAAACGGCATCCTTTAAACCATGCTGCCTGAGATAAATGGGTCACATCACCAGCTTGAAAGGAAGTCAGAAGGAGGGGGTGAGACTGTTCACTTCATAAATGACTGAGCACCTTCGCTCTGGGCTTTGCTTTCATTTTCACAGTGGATGTTGCAACTCATCTGTACAGATAAATTGTTCTATTCAATAAATCCCCCTGTATTCATTTCCAACGAGTGACTGATTTCCTGAAATGCATCACAAAATTTCTATCACAGCTCCCTTATGACTTTTTAGAGGGATTTGAACTTTTGAACACACATTTCTCGGAAGCGCCGGATGTTAAACATGGGATAATGAGGGCCAAAACACAGGCCTGGGTGCTTTAACCTCATGAGAGGATGTTGTTTTAGATATTGAAGTATGATTTTTGATATTGGCTAATGATGGGCGAGAGTGAGACAGGCAATGTTCTCAAACTGGTTGTAGGGTTAAAGTGACCTTGGAGGATGAGGTTGGGAAACAGGATGATGGGGCTGGTTGTTTTGGCTCTGACAAAGCTATATCGTCAACATCACTGAATGGGGAGGTTGCCACTTTTCTCTATCCTCTATGCACTCCACTACCTCACAGCTCTCATACTCTCACCACTTGACCTGTCTAGTCTATTGCTGTAACTTTCATGCAACTTAGAATAAACCACAGCTGAGAAAACTTGGACACGCTTATGATCTTCATTTCTATCACAAGGACATATGCGTTGAGGATATATATTGAATGCACCATATTTAAAGGGATATTGCAGAAAGGCTCCAGCCGGCCTTGTCTGCCCTCAGACCAATTTCTCGTCAAGCCGAAAGACATTCCCCCCCCACACCATCACAACTCAACAAGTTCCCCGTCCAACCTGCACAAACATCAGCCACGCTTAATTTGCATACAATAATGCCATAGTGCATTTTCCCTTCACGTACTGTATTTGGGTCCTCCCCCATTAAGATTGAATGTTTTTCAATTATAGGCAATCAAACATGCAATTTCACATAATTTTGGATCATTATTATTACATCTGTGTAGAAAAGGTCTAATCTAAAGGAAATCTAGAGCAGATAATAAACACCCGAAAAGCTTAAAGACAAATCTTGCTACAGAAAACTAGTGTAAGTGGGAATCAACTACAACCATCAGATCTGGGAAAATACATTTAGCTCATTTTGATTCTCCACATTGATTGGACTGCAGCACAGGCTTACTGTAGACCGATATCCATCTTTCTCACACATAATGAATGCATGTGAGTGCATTATGTGAGCATTTTTTCTTGCTTCCGAGCCTCAGGGCTTAGCCCCTGTAAGCCCGTGCATTAAACCAGTGCTGATAGTCCAGAACTCCCACAATGGCTGAAAGTCGTGCCATTGGCCCCAGGGTTACGACTTTTTCAAGGGCCCTGTGGGTGAAGATTGATTGATTGATTGATTGATTGATTGATTGATTGATTGATGAAGTGATGATGAAGTATTTCTCTGCCTTCTCCTTAATCCTCTCTGGTGAAACAATTTGCATGAGAGCAGGCAAATGTAGCAGGTTTTCAAACAGGAAACCTTGTCTAAACCACAAACTGCCTGTCTTGAACATAACGGCTGCAAACATTCCCTTTTGCACGCACAGTCGGCACACAGAAAGCTTTGATCTCAATGAGAGCTGACTGTCAAACTGCAACCAAAACAACTTGGATAAGGCTAGGCAAGCAAAACAACTTGGTTGGGTTTAGGCAACTAAAGGGTTATGGTTGCCTAAACCCAACCAAGTTGTTTTACTTGCCTATAGCCAGGTTGTTGGTGTTAAAAACGGTTAAAACGGGGTTAAAATCTGGACACATCTGGGCTCAAACCAGCTCTCTACCGACAACAAAGTTGGAAATCAGTAATGCTTCAGGTCCACCAATCCCACCCCTTCACCCTACCACGCCGCCGGCTTACTTGATTGTTGCACTGTGCTGTGGCGTGGCTTTTGGTCATTGTGGGAGTTCTGCTGGACGACCCGGTTCATCCAAAACTAAAAAGTATAGTGATGCCCTGGGACTAGGCTAATCGTTAGGATGGGTCCCCTCGTTGTTTAACCAGTTAGGTGTTAATAGCCTAAGGCAGGTGTTGCTGGCCTCATATAATTATTTTTAATCCATTAAAACCATCAGTCCATCTTGTTTGGCAGTTTGCCTAATGTGCCTTATAAATTGTGTGTGTGGAGAAATAAAAAAAAGAATACAACTTTGTACTTCTACTTCATCTGTACAGTCAAATTTTTCATGAATAGTATGGAATGGATACATATTGCCCGCAGGCCTGTAGCTACCATTGAGGACACCGAGGTCATGACCTCAGTATTCCCCCCCCCCCTTTTTTTTTTTTTTTTCAAATAGCCCCGGCCCCCAGATCTATTCATCTGTCATTGATGTTTTAAAGCCCTCATAAATAACATGATATATGACAGTTGATCAGAAATGCAACCGTTTGCTTCCTCTCTGTGTGCTATAGAAGGAAGAGACATAACTCACCACAACGTTCAAATTTTGCATTGGGGCTAGACTTTGGGGACAGTTCTATTGAAGTGAATGGGTAAGTAACCCCACTGTAAGCAATGTTTGTGTAGATGGGCCATTGTATTTAATTGAGCAGTATTCTGCCATGTGACCTGTATGCAGAATATAAATTATATTATGGGGAGACATTTATTTTTTGTTTCATTTGAAAGCAACAGCACAGTAAAGAGGATATTAATCTAACATGATGTCTGTAGTTCTTTATAGATCTAGCCTCTTAATTTGGCTCTCAAAGTGCACCAGATTAAAGCATTTTACTTAAAAATGGACAACATTTTCTAACCGGGGGGGGGCACAGACCCCCCTGGGCCCCCCACGCCGCGCTAAATTGATCTCGGTATTTCTCAAACCCTGCCTACGGGCCTGATTGCCTGTACACTACTTTTCAATTTACTTGGGTATAGTCCAGATGAAAATCTACATATGTTTAGTGGTTATGCAATAATCAACTTCCATATCTACTTATATGTAGGTGAATTTGTAGACTATCAGCTAGTTTTCACTTTACTTGGGGAGTCCAGATGAAAATCCACAGTTGTTTAGTGGTTATGCAAGTGATGGTCAACTTCACATTTACATTATGTAGTTGCAATTCTGTGGTAAAAGCAACGGCTTTATGAATGCACAACATGGACAAGGCAGTACTCCACACGTGGTTTGTTGAGTTTTTTTCTTTCATTTTTCCAATATTTTATTTTTAATCTTTATAGAACAATAATAATACACAAACAAGACAAATAAACAGGCTCAGACACAGGAAATAAAATAAAATAAAACAAAACATACATCATCAACGTTCAACATTACATGTTGCTACCAGCCGCATAAGGTGCTTGTATCTGTAATAGATATTGTGCATGGGGTGCCACATAAAGGGGTCCATGAGAAACCAGACAGGAGAGCCTCAGACACTATTCATTCTTAAGCTCATCAAAGTAGGCCAAAAAAGGGTCCCAAATAGTCGAGAACCTTTTAAGCGAGTTGGCTCTCAGGGACCTGAGTCTCTCCATCTGTATAACAGAGATCATGTCCATCAGCCACACCCCGTGGTTTGTGAGTGGTTCAAGTTCAACTAATTTACTCAGAGAATATGTTCATGGACTCTTATTTCTCTATAGATAATCTGTTAAACATCTACAGACAACATCTATAGGCTACAGACTTTTACCGCTAGCTTGGACCCAAAGGAAGACACATACATGAGGTTGAGTGGAGATGAAAAGGTTTATTTGCAAAGCAATGGTGGTCAAGGGGATGTGAATGATAAGATGGATGGAAGCTGGGAGCCAGTTTGTGATCCAGGCCCGAGCAGGTAGACGAGCTGACAGACAAGTGGTGCAGCAGAGAGGAGAATAATCTTCAACACAGAAGAAACAGGAAGCCTACAGCTACAGGTGCAAGAAACATTGGGTAAACTCAGGTAAACTGTCTGGAGCAGCCAAGAGAGTGAAAACTCAGGTAAACTGTCTGGAGCAGCCAAGAGAGTGACTACTATTGGTGGTACCAGTGAAGTGGAACAGCTGATGAGGTTCAGCGCAGTAGCGTAGCCAGACTTGGCTCATTGGGTGTGCCACAGAAAGCCAGGGTATGCCAGGGGGCGGACTACTTGGTGGCGGCCAGAAGGCCGCCGCAAAAAAAAAATTAGGGTCTTTTCAAACCAGATTTAGAGGAATATTTGTGTGTTGTTTGCTCCTTTTCACACTCATTATTAGCAGGTAGAAGCAGTCAATTAAATTGTATTTTTTGGCAACATGTAAAACCCCTTTGTTTGGTATCTCAAAAAAGTCTCACCCACTTTTTCCGCACGTTTTGTTGGCATGCAGGTTCGTCTACTGCAGAGAGATCTGTAGCGTTCTCAGTGTCCTCTGACTGCTGCTGCACAAACAAGTTTGTCTGTTTGATGTTGTTCACTGTCCACATGAAAGCCAGATTATTGCTAATTCTGGCAGCAACAGAGGTTGAAAATCCCTCAGGAGGAGAAAAGGTAGGCTACAGTAGGAAGAGTGAAAAAGACGATCAAGGCGCTTTTCCTCAATGTTAAACTTTTTCATCTTAAAAAGTAAACGCCCACACAGTGCTCCTCCAAAAACAACAGACGCCACCAGCGCTGAAACGCCAGGTGCGTTCAAGAGGAGCACGTCTAGCGCGTCCTTACATAGAGAATGAATTGCAGAAAGACGTTGGCAGCTCCAAAAACGCTATTGGTCTAAATGAACAAACACAACTTAATTTTTCCGCCTTTCTGTTTGGGTGCGCCAGCTGTCTGTGTGGGTGGCATTTGCACAGCCCAGCGCACCCGTGGCTACGCGCATGGTTCAGCGGTGCCACACGGCTGAACCGTGACACAGACACAGTGAAACATTTTAATCCCCCCCACTAATAAGCTGTTGAAACTTTGTGGAAGATTGGTATATATAATCTTGAACATTAGTTGATCATTAGAATGTTCGACATATATATATATATATATATATATATATATATATATATATATATATATATATATATATATATATATATATATATATATGGTAACCCTTTATTTTACAGGTACCCTAGTTACATATGAACTATTTGTAATTACACATGAACACCAAATGTAATTACACAGTAATTACCAATAGTTATAAATGATGTTCATATGTAGTTACATTGTAACAGACCTGTAAAATGGAGTGAGTCTGTTCAACTGTAGTTCATATGTAGTTACATGGTAACAGACCTGTAAAGTGGAGTGTGTCTATTCAACTGTAGTTCATATGTAGTTACATTGTAACGGACCTGTAAAGTGGAGTGAGTCTATTCAACTGTAGTTCATATGTAGTTACATGGTACCGGACCTGTAAAGTGGAGTGAGTCTATTCAACTGTAGTTCATATGTAGTTACATGGTAACAGACCTGTAAAGTGGAGTGAGTCTATTCAACTGTAGTTCATATGTAGTTACATTGTAACAGACCTGTAAAGTGGAGTGAGTCTATTCAACTGTAGTTCATATGTAGTTACATGGTACCGTACCTCTAAAGTGGAGTGAGTCTATTCAACTGTAGTTCATATGTAGTTACATGGTACCGTACCTCTAAAGTGGAGTGAGTCTATTCAACTGTAGTTCATATGTAGTTACATGGTACCGGACGTGTAAAGTGGAGTGAGTCTATTTAACTGTAGTTCATGTAGTTACATGGCACCGGACCTGTAAAGAAGCTAAAAGCCAGTGGTGGATTTGAACCACTGAACTCCAGATTGCAAAGCAGGTGGCTTTAACCACTCAGCCACGAGGGCTTTCCAACTTTCTTAGCGGAGTTTGGGAGGATAACTGTATGTCAGTCAGATGTAGTTGTCACTTCCTAGCTTTGTTCTTATAAGCATAGACTTGGAGGAAAATGTTGATACTTTGTTAGTTGTAGCTTGAAAGACAGGCAATATTGATTAATGTGAATGCATTTCTGCAGTGTGACTGTGCCAGCCCCCCCCCTCCCAGCCGGGAGCTTCTTTACAGGTCCGGTACCATGTAACTACATATGACCTACAGTTGAAAAGACTCACTCCACTTTAAAGGTCCGGTACCATGTAACTACATATGAACTACAGTTGAACAGACTCCCTCCACTTTACAGGTCCGGTACCATGTAACTACATATGAACTACAGCTGAACAGTCTCACTCCACTTTACAGGTCCGGTACCATGTAACTACATATGAACTACAGTTGAACAGACTCACTCCATTTTACAGGTCTGTTACAATGTAACTACATATGAACTACAGTTGAACAGACTCACTCCATTTTACAGGTCTGTTACAATGTAACTACATATGAACTTCATTTATAACTATTGGTAATTACTGTGTAATTACATTTGGTGTTCATGTGTAATTACAAATAGTTCATATGTAACTAGGGTACCTGTAAAATAAAGGGTTACCATATATATATATTATAATTTCTTCTTTCCAACAACATATGAACAAAACAAACTGCTCAGACACAGGAAAGGGAAAAAGACAAAAACATACATACCAAGAAAAAGTTATTGCTTATACAGCAAAAAAGGATAAATTAAAGTAAACAAAAGTTTGAATCCAAAAACAAAACAAAACAAAGAAATACAAAAAACATTTCCTCAGCCTCATTTTCCACCTAACTCCAACCCTCACCCGACTCAAAGTTTCCCACCCACGTTCATAAATTAAAAATTCTGTTTTTTATTTATATTAATATCCCTTTCAAGAATCCACTGAAATTTTAGGAATGTTTTAAAACATTCAATATCTAATTGGTGTCTTTTCGTAGCTTTAAATATATATGCTTTCCCCATCATATAGTTACAATATTATTCAGGTCTTTTCCTTCTTCACCATCCCTTAAATCCCCAAACAATATGGTTAGAGGACAACTATAAAAATGTTTGCTGTAAACAGAGATCCCTTCTTCACTTTTAATCCAAAATAATGCAACTTCCGGACAATACCAAAATAAATATAAATCACTCTCCTCTTCCTCCTCACAAAATCTACACAAATCACACTGTTGGATGGTCAATTTTTTAACTCATTGAGTGCCAGCCACTTTTGGAAAACGGATGCTCCCAGTGCCAGCCCTTTCAGAGCGTTTTCAGTGATTTCTCGAGGCCCACAGAATATTGTGTGATATTACTATGTAAACACCGAACACGCACAAAGAACGAGGAGACTCTATTTTCGAAACCCCCCCACTCCGAAGATCGACCTCCATTCTTCGTAATGGAGGGGTTTCCCATTTTTTTTAAAGGCACCGCTATTCCGAATGGGGACATCCCCTCCATTTCGAAACCCCCCCACTCCGAAATTGATTTTCAAGTCCATATTTCTCCGAGTTTCCTGCATCAAACACTGCAGCCAGCTCTCCGGCCGCAATCGCACAATTTGGAAATAAACTGCAGCCAATTACAAAAGCTTGAAATGTTCAACTCATTGTTTTTTATTGAAAATATGCATAGGCGGCGTTATAGACATCGGGAATGGGGAAGATACATTTCCTCAGATTTTCATAAGACAAAATCAGTTCAACCCGACTGGCATTCACAAATAAGAACGTCCTCATCTTGCTAATATGACTCAATGGTCCTTATTCAACTGTGAGCATTTCACTCAAAGTTACAATTTTTTTTTTCAAACACTTTTCACGGTATGAATGTGGGCGTGTGTAACATCTCACCTTTAGATGTGTAGAAAACATAATTTATGATTAGATCCTGTTGGCGTGTCAGGAGATATAAATAATCAGTTGAATATGCTGCTGTGGAACAGATCCTCGCGCTCTCGGATTACGCATTTGACAAACTTAACAAACTGTGTGGCAAGACAACATAAATGAACAATGTTTAGTGATTATAGAGATATCTCTGTGCACCTGCAGAAAACTGCGACTCAGGAATGCGCAAGACCACACCTGGTATTTAGACCAGCAGAGTGGAAAGTCTGTGTGCCAAAAAAGAAAAGAAAAACACTGCTCCGGGCCCAATATGCGCTTTAGAGTGTGCATTCTCAAGGTTTAGCCTATTTATTTTGCTCTGGGAGATCTCCCACAGTGGAGTGGGGGCAGGGTTCGAGTTATAGTCAGATAGCTATGGGGTCCCCCTAAATCGGCGGCCCCCGGAGGGGGTCGCCGAAAAAAAATTGGGCCGTTTTTTCCTCAAATTGTGGCCGTTTGAAGCCAGATTTAGAGGAATATCTAATTTTAAATTAACATTCGGTTTAGACTGTTGTATGATGTTATTATTCAGTCTTACACTTGCATCTGATAAAATACAACAATTTAATTTTACAAATGAGACAAAATTGCTTAACTTAAATTAACATTTATTTAACTCTGTCTCTGCACTTATAAATCAAAAACTACAAAAATAAATACATAATGCTCATACAATTTGCTTTCCGAGCAGTTCTCTGCACTCAGCAAGAAACGCTATCTAAAAACAACAAGAAGAAGAAAACAGATGAATGGGGCAGCCATCCCCTACGCTACCGTTGCATAGCAACAACAGACCGGAAGTTACCAGAGTAGGCTAACCTTACGAACAAACCCCTTGTGCACAGGTAATCAAGAACTTGTGAATGAAAAACAAATTGCAACAAACAGCAGCATATTTCAGCAGATACAGTAGCAGCATCTTGTTAGAACAAAAACAACTGTAGGCGTAATACTTACAAAATGAAAAATCTCAGACTCCTCTCCTCTCAGCTGTACGCAGACATCATCAGACCATAACGTTAGCTTACCTACTAGCTAGTAGCAACCTAGCTGTTGCGCTAACAGGTCGTTGTCCGTTGTCTGAAGCCATTCTTTGTTTCTTTCTGAAACCGAAGCTATCCAGGCTTGTACACCCCGTTGGCAGCTTCAGCCTTTTCTTCAGTGGCATGATAACGCTATACTAAAGATTAATAAGATCTTGTTGGCTCAGGCGGCTGTTTACATCACGTGATGGTTGCATGTTGTGGCTTCTTCTCCCTGCAACTCGGTTGTAGCAGTAGAACACGCGCTCATGGGCGGCACATGGTGGCTTGGAGGTGAAATGCAGCCTATTTCACACAACAATTCAAACGGTTGTTTTGGGAAAACTGAAAACATGTTTCTTATTTAGCCTATTTATCTAGTTAACATAAATAATAATAATTCTTCCATCGAAAAATGTGTTATTTGGAACACAAAAAAGGAAAAAATAAATAAAAATAAAAAAGTTATATTTGTGGGGGTCCCACAGGTGTTCTGGACTATGGGGTCCCAGACTCTAGCTATGGGGTCCAAGACCCCATAGGTCCCCCCATAACTCGAACCCTGAGTGGGGGAGAAAGCAAGCGGGACAGCTGTGCCCAGTCCCTGCAGCAGCGGCTCGCAGAGTGCAAACAATCACCTCGAGTAGTGCTTTGTCTGTCACAATCAATTTCATGTAGTTTTTATTCAACCAGAAATACATATTATCTAATAAAGTAGTCACACTGTAAAAAAAAAAAAAAAAAAAAGGTCAGTGGCAGCCGACATCTAAATAAAGGCAGCCGACAT
>NC_139626.1:69262103-69337103 GCF_964638095.1 Poromitra crassiceps | reverse complement strand
ACCTGATGCCCTCAGTGGGCTATAATTGATTTGCATAAGCAGGTTATTGTTTTAATGTGAATTGTGAACATATTGATAATGTTTTCTGTGACTAGACATGTTTATATGCTGAACAAGCTGGAGCTTGACTCCCAATCACCTAATTAGGTGCTGATGACTGATGATTGTCATCTGTCAAGGTTTACCACCTGATCATTCATGTTGCCTCACTGCCTATTCAAGGCCTGTTTGTACACCATTTCAGCAAACACACTGATGATGGCCGGACGGCCGAAAACATGTAAAAAAGAAAAAGTGTAATAAACACAGGTGTGGTGTGTGGGACAGACATGAGAGATAAAGTGTAATAAACACAGGTGTGGTGTGTGGGACAGACATGAGAGAGAGAAAGTGTAATAAACACAGGTGTGGTGTGTGGGACAGACATGAGAGAGAAAGTGTAATAAACACAGGTGTGGTGTGTGGGACAGACATGAGAGAGAAAGTGGAAACACAGGTGTGGTGTGTGGGACAGACATGAGAGAGAAAGTGTAATAAACACATGTGTGGTGTGTGGGACAGACATGAGAGAGAAAGTGGAAACACAGGTGTGGTGTGTGGGACAGACATGATAGAGAAAGTGGAAACACAGGTGCAGTGTGTGGGACAGACATAAGAGAGAAAGTGGAAACAGGTGCGGTGTGTGGGACATGAGAAAGAAAGTAGAAACACAGGTGTGGTGTGTGGGACAGACATGAGAGAGAAAGTGTAATAAACACAGGTGTGGTGTGTGGGACAGACATAAGAGAGAAAGTGGGAACACAGGTGTGGTGTGTGGGACAGACATGAGAGAGAAAGTGTAATAAACACAGGTGTGGTGTGTGGAACAGACATGAGGGAGAAAGTGGAAACACAGGTGCGGTGTGTGGGACAAACATGAGAGAGAAAGTGAAAACACAGGTGTGGTGTGTGGGACAGGCATGAGAGAGAAAGTGGAGACACAGGTGTGGTGTGTGGGACAGACATGAGAGAGAAAGTGGAAACACAGGTGCAGTGTGTGGGACAGACATGAAAGAGAAAGTGTAATAAACACAGGTGTGGTGTGTGGGACAGACATGAGAGAGAAAGTAGAAACACAGGTGCGGTGTGTGGGCCAGACATGAGAGAGAAAGTGGAGACACAGGTGTGGTGTGTGGGACAGACATGAGAGAGAAAGTGGAAACACAGGTGGGGTGTGTGGGACAGACATGAAAGAGAAAGTGTAATAAACACAGGTGTGGTGTGTGGGACAGACATGAGAGAGAAAGTAGAAACACAGGTGCGGTGTGTGGGCCAGACATGAGAGAGAAAGTGTAATAAACACAGGTGCGTTGTGTGGGACAGACATGAGAGAGAAAGTGTAATAAACACAGGTGTGGTGTGTGGGACAGACATGAGAGAGAAAGTGTAATAAAGACAGGTGTGGTGTGTGGGACAGACATGAGAGAGAAAGTGTAATAAACACAGGTGTGGTGTGTGGGACAGACATGAGGGAGAAAGTGGAAACACAGGTGCGGTGTGTGGGACAGACATGAGAGAGAAAGTGGAAACACAGGTGTGGTGTGTGGGACAGACATGAAAGAGAAAGTGTAATAAACACAGGTCTGGTGTGTGGAACAGACATGAGAGAGAAAGTAGAAACACATGTGTGGTGAGTGGGACAGACATGAGAGAGAAAGTGTAATAAACACAGGTGCGGTGTGTGGGACAGACATTGGTGAGTTAATGTTTTCATATTCATAAGAGGAAAATACCCGTGTATTTGATAGGCTACTATATTCATACGTATATGAACTATGTGCTGTGCGTTTATCCAATCACCCCACCTTCAGTTGTCTTTGATTCTCACTAGCAGCCAGCAAAGCTATCAGGGCTAGCGATGCTAACAGGAGGCTTGCGTTGCTAACAGGAAGCTTTCAGACCATTTCTTAAGTTAAAATAAAAATAGATAGTCAAGTAATCATTTAGATTCCGCTGGTGTGCTCAGTTTCAAAATGACGGCATTTTGAAAATCAGATTTTTGTTGTCGGAGATTTGAGGAACCGGGACCAGCCAGCCATCTCAGCTGAACTTTAGTTAGACCTGAGGAAGCAAGTTTACATCCAACAACATGAAGCAATGTTGAATAGAATAAAGGACAAAATAAAGTGTAAAGTAAAACTATGTAATCACAAGGCAGTAAAATATCTTGCTATAATAAAATGGAAGAGTTAACATCCTGTCACATGCACCTCGTTTTGATATTGCACCTGTGGTGTGACATCAGACAGATTTGACATACGCTCATTCTTACTGTTACTGTCAAGTCCTGTATGCAACATGTCTGTGTGCTGCTCTGCTGATTACTTCCCTGTCGATGATGTGGTTAATGTCTCCATCTAGTGGCACCCTCAGATCAAATTTTTTACAGAGACTCGGAACCAGAGATGGGAAAGTGCACACATTCTTTACTTAAGTAGGACTACAGTTACTCGTTGTGTCTCTGTGCAAAGCTAACTGAAACTCACGTTATATTAATATCATTTGAAAACTATTCAACTTAAAAGATCCCCTCCAAACATGTTTTAAGACAGGGGTGATGCTTCTTGCATCATATGGGTTATAAAAAATAAAATTAAAATTCACTAAGTTACAATACAATTGTACTCTAAGGATTTTCTTTCAGTGCCATAATATTAATCCTTATTTTAAATTAATAGTTCAACAGGCTGTTTCACTTTCGTTCACCGACGGGTAATTGCTGGTATGAATTATGCTTAGTCTTAGTCTTCAGATTGAACTCTTTCATAACAGTGATGTCTCTTAGCAAATGAGACAAACGTATAACTGTGTCAGCTCTCAGTGAAAAAGTATTCAACTTTCCAGCGCAACTTTCCGCTGTTGCGGCCATGTCTGCCACCCAGTGGGAAATATCTGTTGCTATCGATAACTCACCAATGTCTGTCCCACACACCGCACCTGTGTTTATTACACTTTCTCTCTCATGTCTGTCCCACTCACCACACATGTGTTTCTACTTTCTCTCTCATGTCTGTCCCACACACCAGACCTGTGTTTATTACACTTTCTCTCTGTTTGTTTGCTGTTTACGTCTGTAAACATTAGTTCCGCCTGCGTTGATCCTACTTGGTGCTTGTCTACAAACTGTATGATAAAGCTGTCATTGGTCAGAAAAAACGCAAAGTGAACTTGCTTCATGAGCCACAGTATATTTTGATAGACAAGGTTGGGGGGGGGGTGGGGGGTGGGGGGTGGAGTGGACATGCCTAAAGTCTAGAGATGCACCGATTGCCATTTTCTTGGCCGGTTCCGATTTCCGATTTTTGAATAGTCTGACTTGTCGATATCGATTTTGGCCGATTCCGATTTTCTTTCTAAGAACAATAATTGATGGGTTCTTTTTTGACGTTTTTTTTTTTTTGTACTTTGCTTTAAATGTTAGTTAATGAATGTTAACTTAGGTTCAGGAGCAGGGCCATGCCTCAACCACTTCTCTAACCACGCCTCTAACCACACCTCAATTACCTGGCAGGTTACATATACATGTACCTGGTGAACCTGTCCTGCCCTGTTTGTCTCAGATCATCTCAGTTCTCTCAACAGACAGACCATGCAGCATAGCTCAAACGCTTCTACACATCAGTAAACTTCGACAATCGCTGGAATCACCATGCAAAAACCAGACAAACTCACCGTGGATGCCGAGCGCAGATCAAACCTCTCCGTCTCCGGTAACGTTTATCAGACATGCTAACGTTAGCCGCTAACAGTTAGCATCACAGCCTCCACACCAAAGCCAAGAGTCCACACGGCCAGCCCGACGGCATCTTCAGTCAATATTCCCGTGTCAAATCGACTCGACAAACATGGAAGGCGATCATATTCCAGGGAGGCAGTGTATCAACGTATTCTACGTTGCCGGTGTAACGACGCATTCTGCATCCCTTCCGCACGGGCGCTCCAGTTCTTCCTTGGGTGAAGAAATTCCACGTTCACAAACGGGAGCCCAACATCAGACTGTACCGTCGCCAGCATCTATTTCCACAGAGGGAAATGCATTCTCTTTCAACACGGTGACGAAAACTACTCTATTCAACCACACAAATATCAACAACCAAACTTCAGCGCTTCCGGTTCCTGATCGGGTACCGTCGGCAGAGCCAACCACAGTCGGTGTCGTCAGGCGTGACATCAGAGCCTCAGCCACGTCACCCCAGCCGCATCTTCAGCTCCCCCTAGCGAGGGACAGGTCGTATGTCTACTACTCATCCATTTGATACAGCCTCAATGGATACAGCTCACTGCTAAATGCAGCTCTCTTTAATCAGATTCAGATTAATTACTTTAGACCACACGTTGTGGTATGAAGTACAAACCACGGACAACTAGCCTTCATGGCTAATTCTGGCTTATATATCTACGTTATAGGTCCTATATACACACACATATATTTTAACATGGTTGTCAATGTTAAATGTACAAATAAATAACACAAATACATCAGTTCAATGGTAAACAACCAGCATTGATCTTCAACAACAACAACAACAATTCTGGTTTCTGTCTACATAAGTCAACATAGACAGATAGTCACAAGTACTTAGGCAAGTACTTCTCTCTTTCTCAACAATGATCATGTTTTACTTTCAAACAAAACATGATATTCAGCCTGTCTCTCAGGCTTCACAAACTCCCTGTGCACACGTACAGCCTACCATCCATCATCCATTTCCTCTACCCCCTTCAGCCGCTCACAGCAACATGGCTTCTGTTCCTCCTTTTCTTCCAGGGCCACATGGCAGCAGCCTGGCTATTAACCCAAGGAGTCCGGCCACAGACTAAAATCGGGCCACAGACTATTCAGTCTCAGCCTCTTCCTTCTTTTCAAACTTGTCTATCCTCACACCCATCCCCACCCCCTCCCTACCCCATCCCTTCCCCAACACCCAAACATTGTGGTTGTCTTGTCTTGTGCTAATACTTAACACTCCACAGCAGCGTCACCCACCCAGGGAGCTTCATCACTTCATCCCGCCGCCGTGGTAAAGAACCACTTGCTGCTGCTCAGAGGCAGCTCAACCAGCCCGTCGCTGCAAAGATGCAGTTCACCCGGCTACCAATGCTCAGAGCGCTGCTTGCTCCATCACCTCATCCCTTCATCCCCTCATCCCTTCATCCCCTCATCCATTCATCCCCTCATCCCTTCATCCCCTCATCCCTTCATTCCTCCATCAGAGTGAGGACAGGGGTGAAAGGAAGCCTAGCTCTCCAACCTGTGTTGAATCTTGACTAACACCACAAGCTCCCTCCATCCCTCCATATTCAGTTCCCTCTATCAGCTGCTGCAGTCGCAGTCGCTTCATCAGCCAATGCACAGACCACAGTTCACTATTTCAGTTGCTACAGACGCAGATCGCTTTATCAGTCAGTTTACTCTATCCGCTGCCACAGATGCAGTTAGCTTCATCAGCCACGGCACAAAATGCAGTTCACTCTATCAACCGCTGCAGACGCAGTTCACTTTGTCAGCCAATCTATCAGCTGCTGCAGATGCAGTCAGCTTCATCAGCCACTGCTCAAAATGCAGTTCACTTTATCAACAGCTGCAGACGCAGTTCACTTTGTCAGCCAATCTATCAGCTTTTGCAGATGCAGTCAGCTTCATCAGCCACTGCAAAAAATGCAGTTCACTATCAACCGCTGCAGACGCAGTTCACTTTGTCAGCCAATCTATCAGCTGCTGCAGATGCAGTCAGCTTCATCAGCCACTGCACAAAATGCAGTTCACTCTATCAACCGCTGCAGACGCAGTTCACTTTGTCAGCCAATCTATCAGCTGCTGAAGATGCAGTCAGCTTCATCAGCCACTGCACAAAATGTAGTTCACTCTATCAACAGCTGCAGACGCAGTTCACTCTGTCAGCCAATCTATCAGCTGCTGCAGATGCAGTCAGCTTCATCAGCCACTGCACAAAATGCAGTTCACTCTATCAACCGCTGCAGATGCAGTTCACTTTGTCAGCCAATCTATCAGCTGCTGCAGAGGCAGTCAGCTTCATCAGCCACTGCACAAAATGCAGTTCACTCTATCAACCGCTGCAGACAGTTTGCTTCATCAGCATGTTCAGTCTATCAGCCGCTGCAGACGCAGTTCGCGTCATCAGCATGTTCACTCTATCAGCTGCTGCAGACGCAGTTTTGCTTCATCAGTCACTGTACAGAATGCAGTTCACTCTATCAAATGCTGCAGACGCAGTTCGCCTCATCAATAAGTTCAATCTTATCAGCCGTTGCATACGCAGTTCACTTTATCAGCCACTTCACAGAATGCAGTTCATTTATCCACGGCTGCAGATGCAGTTAACTTCATCAGCCAGCTCACTCACTCTATCACATGCTGCACACGCAGTTCGCTTATCAGCCATTGCACAAGTTCAAAACTCTTACAGCCGCCACAGACGTAGTTGGTTCATCCCCCATTGCACAGGGGTTCAGTTACAGCTGCTGCATACGCAGTTCGCTTCAATAGCGTCCTTGTGCAGTTTACTCAGTTATTGCAGACAGTTAGCTTCACCTATTGCACAGAGTACGGTTCACTCCATCAGCTACTGCAGACAGGTATTCCCATAAGCCACTGCATGGAGTGCAAATCACTCCATCAGCTGCGGTAGAAGCAGTTGGCGTCATCAGCCAGAGTGTAGTTCACTCCATCAGATGCTGCAGACAGATAGCTTCGTCAACCAATGCATAGAGCATAATTCATTCGCATCAGTTGTAGCACACAGTTAGCTTCTCCAGCCACTGTAAGGTTCACTCCATCAGATGCTGCAGACAGATAGCTTCGTCAACCAATGCATAGAGCATAATTAATTTGCATCAGTTGTAGCACACAGTTAGCTTCTCCAGCCACTGTAAGGTTCACTCCATCAGCTGCAACATACACTGTTAAATCCATCCGTCACTATACAGAGTCCAGTTTATTTCACCAGCTACTGCAGAGTGCTGATCACTCCATCAGCTGCCGTAGACAAAGAAGGCTTCATCAGCCATTGCGGAGTGCAATTCACTTCATCAGCTACTGCAGATGGCAGACGCAGTTAGTTTCATCAGCCACCGCACTAGAGTGCAACTTGGTATATCGGCTGCGGCAGAAGCAGTTAGCTCATCAGTCATGGCTAGAGCTAGGCTACAGTTTAATCCATCGGCTACGGTAGACGCATTTAGCTTCTTCAGTAACTGCACTAGAGTGCAACTCATTTTCTATGCAGCTTGCTAGATCAGCCACAGTGCACTCCCGTCAGCTACTACACAGCATGCAGTTTCTTCTTCAGCTGCCGCAGACAGTTCTATCAGCCACAGACAGACGCAGAGGTCAAATCTTTCAACCCAGTCTCGCTTTCCTTCAGCCGCAATTATCATCGCTTATCTGCCATTCCTTTGGGGGCATGTTGGGTCTAGGAAGTCCATACTCATCCACTCTCATAACTCAGCAGTCCTAGAAAACTCAGCAGTCCTAGAAATCCTAAACAACGATCGATCTAGTCTTCCAGCCATCATGCATTTCTTGCACAGAATCGCGTTGATCTCGGCTCAACACTAGTTCAACAGATCAGCATGGAATTTCCTTCCCTCTACTTCTGCTTCTACACCTATCTTAGCAACACAAGGCACTGACTAATTATTTCTGCTTCATGTACGCTGCAAGCATCACCTCAAGACCCACTCTTTACCAAAACAGGAAGAGTGGCCACTCAATTCCGGGTCCAGAAGCTACACCAAGTTCTCTGTATATATTCTGAACAACTTCTATATCCTCCTTTCGAGCAATTCCTTCTACAGTCTCAGACTGAATATCTCAGACCAAACCATTCATGTTCATGGCCGCTGGTCATCTCAAGCATACCATTCCTATATCGCCACAACGTTGATGATCTTTGTCAAGCTCACGCTCAACTCAGCTCTTTCTAAATCCAACTCTTTTGGGGGTCTGAAATCAGCTCAGACGTAAACACGCCTGAGAAGCAATCCGCTCGGGCAGCTCATGCTGAGACGGAACCCCCAACGCTGAGTCTTCTCCTGCCTGTCTCCTCCCAGACAGACATCAACGGATGACACCTTCATGCATTCTCACATGCACCTTCATGCACCCCAACGCTGAGTCTCCTTCTGCCTGTCTCCTCCCAGACAGACATCAATGGATGACACCTTCATGCATTCTCACATGCACCTTCATGCACCCTCACGTGCACCTCATCACATATACATATCTATCTTCATTAAAGCTTCAAATGATACATTGTTGTGGTGTGGTCCTTGCTAGTGAAATGTTAGTTAATGAATGTTAACTTAGGTTCAGGAGCAGGGCCATGCCTCAACCACTTCTCTAACCACGCCTCTAACCACACCTCAATTACCTGGCAGGTTACATATACATGTACCTGGTGAACCTGTCCTGCCCTGTTTGTCTCAGATCATCTCAGTTCTCTCAACCCACCCTCCCTTCCCTTCATCCCTACCCGCAACCCTCATCCCTTCATCCCTCATTCCTACCCGCAACCCTCATCCCAACCCTCACCTCCTAACATCCTCATTCCTTCCCGTCAAATTCGGTGCATGTCTCTCTCATGTCTCATTCCCAGGATCTGTCTGGAGGGGTCTGAAATCAGCTCGGACGTAAACACGCCTGAGAAGCAATCCGCTCGGGCAGCTCATGCTGAGACGGAACCCCCAACGCTGAGTCTCCTCCTGCCTGTCTCCTCCCAGACAGACATCAACGGATGACACCTTCATGCATTCTCACATGCACCTTCATGCACCCCAACGCTGAGTCTCCTTCTGCGTGTCTCCTCCCAGACAGACATCAACGGATGACA
The DNA here is from genome assembly GCF_964638095.1 of Poromitra crassiceps. Classification (NCBI taxonomy): domain Eukaryota; kingdom Metazoa; phylum Chordata; class Actinopteri; order Beryciformes; family Melamphaidae; genus Poromitra; species Poromitra crassiceps. The sequence goes on along the minus strand of NC_139626.1, from coordinate 69,328,212 downwards.
CCTTCATGCATTCTCACATGCACCTTCATGCACCCTCACGTGCACCTCATCACATATACATATCTATCTTCATTAAAGCTTCAAATGATACATTGTTGTGGTGTGGTCCTTGCTAGTGAATAGAAAATTAAGATTCATGTCACATTTCTTATCATTTGCATGAGGTAGGACGATCTCATTTAAAAACATCTCAAAATAAAAGTGTTCCAGGTTACTGGACAGAGCTTTTCTTTTTTGTGTAAATACAATGAATATAAAACAACCAGTATATCCCACAGCTATCATGCATTTACTTTTCCAAAAGACAAAAGGTGCAACAGAACAGGGGCTCCAGATGGAAAGTAGCCTATGGCTAAATCTGTTACAAAGCATATCTTCCCCTATGGTGTTTAATTTTTTTTTTTGTATATGTCCCTGCCAAATCAACTAATAAAATAAAATAAATAAACGTCAAAATGTTATCCATGGACAAGGAGTTTATAGCCTATAGGTCTGGAGCCCAGAGACCTTCGAAGCCATGCCCACTCTACAGTTGTGGATTTGGTTATTGAGTAGATGAGGAAATGAGTTTGAGTTAACTTATCATAGTTTACACACAGAGTCAGTTTTTTTTAATCCGCCATAGTCTGATGCGTTTTATTATTATGTTTGTCGTTCTATTCGCAATACAAAAACAAATAGTCCTCTCCTGTATCCACGTTACAACGTGACTGACAGATAGCAGCAGCAGCAGGCAGCGGTGATGTGGACTGCAGCTGGTCGGGGAAGAGGGGCCGTGAGGTGAAGCGAGCCGCTCAGACTGGAGTGGACTCCAACCTACCCTGCCCCTCCGCAGCTTATTTTCAACTTGCATGTGTGACAAACTGCAAGCTTTGTATTGTCTTCACTGACGGTGAAAAAGTTCCACACCGACGAAGACATGCTGTGGCATGTGTGTAGTGGCTGCTTTTGTTTTGGCTGCAACTCATCGGTCTCGGTCTCGCTGCTTTCGGGTGCGCGCATGTCACGTGAAAATCGGCTCACAGAATCGGCTATTTAGAGTGACCGGCGCAGATCACCGGTCGAGGCCGATCACGTGGAAATCGGACATTTCCGGTCACGTGCCGATCGATCGGTGCATCCCTAATAAAGTCTATACTTTGATTAATAATTTGTGTGATATGGTGTTTGCACAAGTGCGAGACGAGAGAGACAGACAAGACAAACAATGATAGGCTACAACATTTTGTCTGTCGTGCATTAAAACTAAAGTAACGAGCCTGTTTTGAAAATGTAAAGAGTAGAAAGTACAGACATTTGTGTTAAAATGTAGGGAGTAAAAGTAAAACAAGTTTTCAGAAAAATAAATACTCAGATACCTGAAAATCCCACCTAAGTACAGTAACACAATATTTGTATTTATTTATTTATTTATTTATTTATTTATTTATTTATTTATTTATTTATTTATTTATTTATTTATTTATTTATTTATTTATTTATTTATTTATTTCCCACCTATGCCTAGAAGAGCTGAGTAAGGACAGTAAGCAGTGTGTGTCTCCTCTCCTCTCCAGGTGAAGGCAGAAGGTCTCTGTGACTTGATCTGGATGCTGTGAATTGCCCAGAAAAACATCTTCCAAGGTAAAACCTCTTTATTATACAGTCTATGGGTAAAACATATTTTTATTTCAGAGGAAAAACAAAAGTGCAAACCATAAACAGGGTGACTACAGGTGTCTGTAAACCTAAGGATATATAAGCCCCCCCCCCCTCCTTCTATAGCTACGTTCACACAGCATGCACAAGTGCTCCGAATGTGATCTTTTTCCCCCAAAGTGACTCAGGTCAGTCTTTTCCATGATTGTGTGAACAGTGCAAGTCACATGGAATGTGACTTTTTTAAATCCGACCTGGACTACTTTCAAATGTGGAAAAAAAATCTGATTCAAATCCGATTTTTATGCCTCTGCCGCCGGCGATAGCCAGGCCGGAGGCATTATGGATCCGGGTTGTCCGTCCGTAAGTATGTCCGTCCGTATGTCCGTACGATGTTCGTTAAAGCGATATCTGAGGAATGACTTGACGGAATTTCATCAAATTTGCCTTAAACATCCACTTAGGCTCAAGGATGATCTGATTAGATTTTGGTGGTCAAAGGTCAAAGGTCAAGGTCACTGTGACCTCTCGAACGCAATTTTCAAGCTTGTTAACACGATATCTGAGGAACGCCTTGACAGAATTTCATCAAATTTGCCTTAAACATCCACTTAGGCTCAAGGATGATCTGATTAGATTTTGGTGGTCAAAGGTCAAGGTCACTGTAGTCTTGCTAGCCAGCCTCTCTTCCTTTCCGTCAGAGAGTCTGGCGCCGCAGGTTTCCATTGTGGGATTGCGAAAAAAATGCTCTGTTTGGGTAAACCAATCATCCTCGTCTTGGGCGGTGCTTAGCGTTAGTGCCATTGGAAAATAGTTTCGGGGTGGAACTTGTGCCGAGCAGGCCTTCTTTATTGCACAATCCAAATTTTCTTCAAAACTTGCCATTTTCAGCGTGTAGCAACGAGTTAGCCTGTAGGTTTCTGCCGTTAGCTTTCTACGCTAGCTAGTTAGCGTCGTTTTCACATTCGGCGGCCGGGAGCATTACAGCGACACACATGGGAGCTGATTGACATGGTCGGAGCCAATGACAGAGCGTGTGACAGAGCTTGCAAGCGGGGGAGCGGATATCCTGCTGCCACCGAAACAGCCGCTCGAATGGGAGAGCAGCTTTAGAGTAGGGGAGGGCTTATCCCTGTTGCCTGTTTCCATGGCGCCAGACTCTCTGATGGAAGGGAAGAGAGGCTGGCTAGCGAGACTAAGGTCACTGTGACCTCTCAAACGCCATTTTCAAGCTTGTTAACGCGATATCTCAGGAATGCCTTGACGGAATTTCATCATATTTGCCTTAAACATCCACTTGGACTCAAGGATGAACTGATTAGATTTTGGTGGTCAAAGGTCAAAGGCCAAGGTCACTGTGACCTCTCCAACGCCATTTTCAAGCTTGTTAGCGCGATATCTCAGGAATGCCTTGACGGAATTTCATCAAATTTGCCTCAAACATTGACTTGGACTCACTCAAGCATGAACTGATTAGATTTTCGTGGTCAAAGGTCAAGGTCACTGTGACCACTCGAACGCCATTTTCAAGCTTGTTAACGCAATATCTCAGGAATGACTTGACGGAGTTTCATCAAATTTGCCTCAAACATCGACTTGGACTCAAGGATGAACTGATTAGATTTTCGTGGTCAAAGGTCAAGGTCACTGTGACCTCACGAATGCTATTCCCAAGTTCGTTAAAGTGATATCTCAAGAACGGCTTGATGGAATTTCTGCCAATTTGGCTCAAACGTCGACTTGGGCGCAAGGATGAACGGATTACATTTTGGTGATCAAAGGTCAAGGTCACTGTGACCTCTCAAACGCTATTTTCAAGTCAAGTCAAGTCAAGTTTATTTATATAGCCCTAATTCACAAGCATGTCTCAGAGGGCTTCACAGAAAGTATGTCTAGCTAATTCTAGCTGACACAACAGTAACAAGAATATACAGAATAAAGATAACATTTGAACAATTGATAATATAGAAAATATAGGAATGAGGGGAGAGCAGAGGAGAGCGCAGGAGAAGGGAGAATAGCAGGGGGAATGTGAGAGAGTGATGGGGTGGGGAGGGTATAGGAGGTGGGGAAGGAGCAAGAGGAGAGAGCAGGAGAGGGGAAGGGAGGGGAGGTGTGGGGGAGAAGAGAGCAGGGGGAGGGAGGAGGTGGGGAGAGAATGAGCAATATAGACGGAGGAGAGGGGGGAGGTGGGGAGAAAATAGGAATGTGGAGGAGGAGAGAAGGAGAGATGGGGGTGCAGGGGAGGGAGAGCCAGGGTAGAGAAGCAGGGGGAGCGTGAGGAGGAGGAGGCGGGGGAGGGAACAGACCTCTCCGCCCCCTCCCCCCCCCCCCCCCGAGAGGACAGAGAGGAGGAGAGAGCAGAGAAGGAGAGGTGGGGGGGGTGCAGGGGAAGGAGTGCAGGGGGAATGTGAGAGAGGGGAGAGGACAGAGAGGAGGAGAGAACAGAGAAGGAGAGGTGGGAGGGTGCAGGGGAGGGAGAGCAGGGGGAACGTGGGAAGAGGCGGCGGGGGAGGGAAGAGCATGGAAAGAGAGGAGGCGGGGGGGGAGTGGGAAATGTGGGAGAGGGGGGAACAGGAGGGGGAAGAAGGGAAAGGAGCGGGGGAAAGAGAAAGAGAGGGGGGGAGATCAGACAACTGACTACTCTAAGCATTAACCAGAGCTAACTGGGACATAGTATCTAGCTAATCTACAGCCTAATCTGGCCTATCCTACTCTGCTCTAGTCTGATCTTTGCCTGAACACTATAACAGGTCAGCCTTAGGCTCAGCCTTAGGCTTTTCAAGCTTGTTAATGCCATATCTCAGGAATGCCTTGACAGAATTAAATCAAATTTGCCTCAAACATTAACTTGGCCTCAAGGATGAACTGATTACATTTTGGTGGTCAAACTTCAAGGTCACTGTGACCTCACGAACGCCATTCCCAAGTTCGTTAACGCAATATCTCAAGAACAGCTTGATAGACTTTCTTCTGATTTGGCTCAAACATCGACTTGGACGCAAGGATGAACTGATTCCATTTTGGTGTTCAAAGGTCAAGGTCACTGTGACCTCTCGAACGCCATTTTCAAGCTTGTTAGCGCGATATCTCAGGAATGCCTTGACGGAATTTCATCAAATTTGCCTCAAACATCGACTTGGACTCAAGCATGAACTGATTAGATTTTCGTGGTCAAAGGTCAGGGTCACTGTGACCTCACGAATGCCAATCCCAAGTTCGTTAAAGCGATGTCTCAAGAACGGCTTCATGGAATTTCTGCCAATTTGGCTCAAACGTCGACTTGGGCGCAAGGATGAACGGATTACATTTTGGTGATCAAAGGTCAAGGTCACTGTGACCTCTCCAACGCCTTTTTCAAGCTTGTTAACGCCATATCTCAGGAATGCCTTGACGGAATTTAATCAAATTTGCCTCAAACATTAACTTGGCCTCAAGGATGAACTGATTACATTTTGGTGGTCAAACTTCAAGGTCACTGTGACCTCTCGGATGCCATTTTCAAGCTTATTAACGCGATATCTTAGGAATGTCTTGATGTAATTTCTTCGAATTTGCCTCAAACGTCTACTTGGACTCAAGGATGAACTGATTACATTTTGTTGGTCAAAGTTCAAGGTCACTGTGACCTCACACACCCAATTTCCAAACTCTGTAACGCAACATCTCAGGAGTACCTTGACGGAATTTCTTCCAATTTGCCTCAAATGGCGATTTGGACTCAAGAATGAACTAATGGCGGAGGCATAAGTCCGCATTGCGGTCGTTCTAGTTTGGAATGTGACCTCGGTGTGAAGAGACACGTGGCTTCACTCCAGAGCGACATTCTGCGCTGGCGGGAGGACCAGGCGGGCAGATTGTGATTACAGACATGGAGGACAGCCGCGAGATAGATAATCTGTCACCCGATCGGATTGTTGTCACCCATAGACTCAGTAGGCGCGTCATCAGCCCCATTCCTATCGCTGATAAACCTGCTAGTAGGTCAGAATGGCTGTTATCAAACAACTTTATATTTAGGCAAATAAAACAATTTAGGGTTAGGGTTAGAATTAAGCAACAAAAAGCATTAAAATATGATTTACACGTGAAATGATCACGACCTTCTGTGCCTATCAATAAGATGCTGATAACGCAGATTAAAATGTAATCGGTGGAGGGACAGTGAAGTTAGACCTCATAAGGCGGCGTTCACACACAGCGTGCTCATTTGAGCTGCCAACGTCTTTCTGCAATTCATTCTCTAAGTAAGGATGCGCTAAACGCGCTCCTCTTTCAAGGAACGCACCTGGCGTTTAAACGCTGGTGTCGTCTAGTGTTTTTGGCGGAGCGCTATGCGCGTTTTTAAGGTGAAAAAGTTGAACATTTGGACATCGTCTTTTCCACTCCTCCTACCTTTTCTCCTCCCAGAGAGATCCTCAACCTCCGCTGCTGCCAGAATTGGCAATAATCTGGCTTTCATGTTGACAGTGAACAACATCAAACAGACAAAACCAGCTGGCTACTGTCCATGTGTTCGTTGTGGTCCTAACTGTACTGCACGCGACTGCAGGGGGAAACAAAACGAAGCACAAAAAAAACGCTCCGTGCGCTGTGCTTTGTGCACAATGGAAGCACTCTCAACATGATTTCCATAGCGTTCTCCTTGAAAAAAGCGTGTTGTGTGTGAATGCTGCTTAAGTATCCGGGGTGACTCCACAAACTCCTCTGTACAGAAGTAGCAGCTATTGCTCCACAGAAAGCCATCATTAAAATTGTGGCTCTCTTTCTCCTGCTCCTCCTCGCTATCATCTGCTTCCGTATCCGCTGGCTTCCACTGCACAATAACTTATAAATTAAACCGTAAACAACAACAGCTACCGCCATGTTAACTGCTGTCTTCTTCTGGGTTTATGTAGAACAGCAGTGTGCTGCGTGTGACGTTATTGCCACTTTTAAAAAGTCTGTGTGAGCAGCCACACAAAAAATCAGATCTAAGCAAAAAATCTGAATTGAGCACGAAGGTTTGCTGTGTGAACGTAGCCCATCACTTAACGGAACCATTCCCGACATGGCTTGGACCAGTTGTGGACCAGTGATGTCATTCATGCACAAATGTCATCACTGGTACACAACTTTATTCAAATCAATAACTGTCAAACTAAATGAATGACTTCAAAACTGTTCACAGTTTTTGGTTATACTACTGATTTTTTAATGATACAAAGCTGGTTGAAAATCCTGTGTTCCTTAAGGACTTACTGGACATTTCCATGGACTTATTAATTACATGGACATTTACATGGACTCCACTATATGTCACTTTAAAAGACTTTTACTTTGCACTTTATAATTTATAATTTAAAGGTCCCGATTCGTGCAGCTGTAACCTCTTAAAAACGTGTATCTCTGGTCCATAAAACACGATTCTGGATTAATTTGTCGAAAATATAGCAACCCCGTTTGTTCTGACGGAGTTGTCACTTCCTCATCTCGTTGCGTCCCAAGAATGGTCTGTTTCAGAACTAACAGTTCCCATTGGCCGCTGAGGGAGAGCCCGCCCCAGGCTCCCAGCGGCCAATCAGATTAGCGTCTGTGGACCAGCATGCTAGGTTGTGTCTACAACTAACGTTAGCAACCAGCTATCGCTAACTTAACGGTTGCTACGCTAAAGAGGACATCTCAAAATGCCTAGACTTACCGAATGCACCTCCGCAGTTGCTGGATCACGTACAGTTGGCGTCGCTCCAGCTATAAGTGTTAATTTTGTGGCTATAGACAAAATGGTGCAGGTAGCTTGTGTGAGAGAGACCGCGCGCAGTATGCTTAAGGAACCGAGTGACATCACATTAACCCGTCTGGGGGAACAGAGTGTAAGGGGCGTGGCTTGAAGGAGACTGCAGGGGGAAGCTGGATAGGGACAAATCCAACTCTGGCAGTTCTGAGGCTGTGACCACTCATTACAGGGAGGGATGACAGCAGTATATATGCATTTACAAGTAAAAACAGCTTTTGCACAGAATGGGACCTTTAAATATTGTCTTTCTGTCTCTTCCATATTATGTTATTGCTGCTATCGCTATTCACTATGGCTATTAAAATAATCTTGAATCTCGTTGTAATGATGGGTCCAGCTAATGTGTGTGTGTGTGTGTGTGTGTGTGTGTGTGTGTGTGTGTGTGTGTGTGTGTGTGTGTGTGTGTGCGCGCGTGCGTGCGTGCGTGCATGCGTGCGTGTTTGTAAAGGTGTTAACTCCACTATGATTGAGTGTGAGGAGAGAGAGGAGGGCGTCTCTCTGTCTGGGGAAGATGGCAGCCCGACCAAAGCTAAGAGGTAAGATGACACACGTTCTAACTGTCCATGACATCATTACAGCTCAGCAGTGACATGATTACAGCTCAGCAGTGACACCATGATGATGGTGATGATGACATCACTGATGACACCATCACTGATGACATCATTGCTCAAGTGAAATCACATCATCATTTGGTGATTAGGACAATTACCTAATTAAAAAATCTGGTCCCTTCAGGTCTCCCGCACAGGTGCTCTTTACACGTACTCAAAGTTACAGCCCGATAGCACGTAAGACGGCATAGCTGTGGCCAGACAAAATTCTGCTCTCTCACACACACACACACACACACACACACACACACACACACACACACACACACACACACACACACACACACACACACACACACACACACACACACACACACTTCTCATTCTTATAGTACAGAATAGGACAGCGTTGTCTTCATAAAGATACAGATTACCTTCATTGTGTTCATAATGTCTCTATCAGGATGCAGCAGGAGAGAGCAGACCCTGAGCCCAGCTGTGTGTCTATCAAGAGTGGTCCACCTATACATTTTAAAGATTAACATCCTTTTGAAAATAAATATGCAAATATGGTTTTCTGTATTTTAGGATTAGGGTTGTATTGACTTTATTGTCCACCTCAGTGGAAATGTGTCTTTGGCTTCTCTCAAATACAATAAAGTACATAGATCAGGGATGGGCAACTTTGATGATAGAGAGGGCCACAAAAAAATGTCCTCGCTACCAGGGGGCCAGATTTTGCTGATGGTTGGGGACTGAACGGCACCGGCGTGAAAAATTTTGGGCATTTGAAGCCAGGTTTAGAGGAATAACTCATTTTAAATTAACAGTTGTGATGTCATTATTCAGGCTTAACCACCAATATGTGATCCTTTTCTCACTCACTCCTTTGTCACCACCTGCTCTCCCTGCAGGGCTTGAAATTCACTTTTTTGACCACCTGCCAATATGGCTGCTAGATTTTAAAGTTACCAGCCAATTAGAATTTTTTCTTGAAATAAACCAGAATATGAGTGAGTTACTTTAAGCATAAGTATCAATAAGTGGCCCCGGATTCTCAAAGCCTGTGTTGAGGGTCACACAAGAACAAAAATGCACTCTTGAAGCTAAATAAATCCAATACCAACTAATTCATTATTTACATTTTTACTTCAATGTAGAACAGTAATTTCTTACACATGAGATTACTTTTAGCCTTTTAGTCATAAAGATTATTGAAAGATATTCCATATTCCAGACTGAAATGTTATAACAGAAGTGGAGTATTGGCCAGAATGACATGAACATTTGGACACTTAATCAGCGGGTATCTTGCATGTTGTGTTCAGGTGCACTGTAAAAAATATATAGATTTTTTTTTTTGCAATTCCAGATCTCTCTCTCTCTTTCGCTCTACCGAATAACTATTTTTTGACTTTTTTGACCTTGCGAAATATGTTTCAGGGGCATTTTGGACCATTTCCAGGGCAATTGTATTGAATGTTGCAAGTTGCAACAATTTCTATTTTCTATTTAGTTTAGATCTAGAAGATGAAGAAGAGGAGGAATACTCGCCCGCCTAAGAAGACGCGCTAACAAGCCACCGTTACCCAGCATCCTCCTAGCGAATGTACAATCTCTAGAGAATAAAATGTGCGAGCTGAGAGCGCGAGCACAATTCCAAAAAGACATAGGGCGATGTAACGTTCTGTGTCTGACTGAAACCTGGCTCACACCTGAGACAACGGACCATGCCATCACCATACCAGGTTTCAGCGTCCACAGAGAAGACAGAGATGCAGAACGATCCGGTAAGAAAAAGGCGGAGGCGTTTGTCTAATGATAAATGAAAACTGGTGTGTAAACATCACTAACATTGGGAAATACTGCTCAGCAGACCTGGAGTATGTAATGTTGCAATGCGTGCCGCATTACAGCCCGAGGGAGTTTACATCAGTCACCGTCATTGGTGTGTACATACCTCCCCAGGCGAATGTCACTATCGCACTGAAGGAGTTGCAACGTGCGATTAGCGCACAAGAGACAAAACAACCAGAAATGGCGCTAGTGACTGGGGACTTTAACAGGGCAAACCTGAGAGGGAGAATGCCCACGCTTCACCAGCACATCCACTTCCACACCCGAGGCAAAAATACACTGGATCAATGTTACACAAATATCCGCCATGGTTACAATGCCATACCCCGCCCCCCCCTTCGGCAAATTGGACCACGCCTCCATCCTACTCATACCCAGGTACCAACAAAAACTCAAAAAACAGCCCCCAGCATTCCGAACCGCCCACTGCTGGTCAGACCAATCAGACGACACCCTGAGGGATTGCTTTGACCAAGTAGTATGGGAGGAGTTCAAGGCTGCAGGAGACCTGGGCGAATATGCAGAGATGGTGTCATGCTTCATAAGGAAGTGCACCGAGGATATAGTCCCAACAAAGAGAATCAAAATAATGCCAAATCAGAAGCCCTGGGTCAACAGTGATGCCCTTCACGCCCGGACCACCGCCTTCAGTTCTGGTACACCAGAACAATACAAGCAGGCACAATATGCCCTCCGAACCGCAATAAAAAAAGCACGGAGAGATTATGGAAAGCAGCTGGAGTCAAAATTGGACACTAACAACCTGACACCTGTGGAGTGGACTCCATGCTGCCACAGACTTCAAAGGGGTAAAACGACAGAACCCCAGCACGTCACCCACCCTGCCGGACGAACTCAATGCGTTCTACGCTAGGTTCGACCCCTCTGCCAGAGCGCCCACCCCCCATGCCCACCCCTCCCACCCCCCTCCCTCTCTCCCCCCCACCACCCCTCCTCCCCTCACCCCCCACTGCCCCACAACCTACCCTCCACTCCTATCTAACCCAGTGCCCTCCTCCCTTACCCACCCCTCAGTGTCCCCCCACAAGGAAGCAAACTAAAGGATCTGGGACTAAGCAAAGCAATGTGTGACTGGATCCTGGACTTTCTAACAGACCGCCGCCAGGTGGTGAAAGTGGGCAACCTCACCTCCTCCCCACTGACCTTCAGCATAGGAGCGCCACAGGGGTGCGTCTCCAGCCCCTTCTGGTATGACCTCCACACCCACGACTGCGTGGCGATTCAAACTTCGAACACCATCGTGAAGTTTGCAGACGACACAGCGGTCGTGGGGCGGATCTCCAGGAGCGACGAGACGGCCTACAGAAAGGAGGTGGAGGCCCTGGAACAATGGTGCCAGGACAACCACCTCTCTCTGAACGTCTCCAAGACAAAGGAGGTCATTGTAGACTACAGAAGGGGGGGGGGGGGTTCGCACACCCCCCAATCACCATCAATGGCACAGTGGTGGAAAGGGTGGACAGCTTCAAGTACCTGGGAGTCAATATCCACCAGGACCTGACATGGGCCAACCACACCGCCACTGTTGTCAAAAAGGCCCAACAGCGACTACACGGACTCAGGCGCCTGAAGAAATTTGGGCTAAGGCCAAAAATCCTCAGGGACTTCTACAGAGGCACCATTGAAAGCCTGCTGACTGGCTGCTTCACCACCTGGTACGGGAACTGCACCACCATGGACCGCAGGGCGCTAATAAGGGTGAGGCACGTGGCCCAGCACGTAACAGGATGTGACCTGCCAGAACTGCAGGATCTGTACAACCAGCGGTGCCTCAGGAGGTCCCTGAAGATCATCAAAGACACAAACCACCCCCACAACAGTCTGTTCTCCCTGCTACCCTCAGGGAGGAGATACAGGGTCCCAAGAGCACACACAAATCGCTTGAGGGACAGTTTCTTCTCGCAGGCCACGAGACTCCTTAACATATACAAATAGTGTAGTAGCCGTACTGCACCGCAATGTTGATGCTACCATTATGTATGACTAATGTTCAATAGTATGTTTGCACTATGGGCAGTGAATACGCCACTGTCTGTGGCGTGTCTTACTGCTCTATTGCTCGTTGCCTCTTGTTTTTTATTTATATATCTTTTATTTTTTGCACTATCTTGTAACGGAGCCTACAGCACAAGAATTTCACACGTGATACTTGTACTACGGAGTGACAATAAAAATCTTGAATCTCTTGAATCTTGAATCTTGAATCTCTTTCATGACTCAGTGAGTGGTTTGCATATTAACTCATTGAGTGCCAATGACGACTTTAGTCGTCAATTGCTTTAGTAACGTTGAGTGCCAATGACGACTAAAGTCGTCAATTGCGTTTTTTGACGGTGGGACGTGGATCTAAGCCTCTTACATCACCTCTTACAATATGGGAGCTATTGAATGTGTCTAACCTATTTTACAGAACCCTTAGGTGGCGACAGTGCTCTCCAGATTACAGAAAGGCGAGGAAAAAACAAAGAAGTCGTTGGGGAAACGGAAATCGCATCGCATCCGTATGCATCGATATGCATGAAGCATAACGTTAGCTGTGCCTGCAGCAGCCAATCTGCTGCCACAATTGAGCCCCTCCGTGTCCGTTGCGACAGCCCATCCGCATGATCAGCCGTGGAGTTGTTATTATTCTCAACTGGAAGCATGGGAGCCGGTGTCAAACACACGCGGAACGCTGTAAAAAAGCTGGATGTAGCGCACCGGCCGCACCCTTCACTGTGCACAGCAAACGCAGCAGAAATCCACCAGAGACACTCCCACTACGAGGGGTTTGCAGTTGAGGCGGGGTGGGGGGGGGATGGGGCACGCAGAGCAGCACACAACACTGACCCAGACAGACCCAGACAGCAGGACAGGATTGGCAAACGCAAGCCAGAATATCCGATGCCCACCAGCAGCAAATCAAGACCAGCAAGAAGCTGCAACCAGCAGCGCACGCAGCGGCCAGCGCTGCTGGTTGCAGCTAAAAAATATTATTGTGCCAAACAAAATTCCCTGGCCTTCACTGTTTTATTCAAGGAAATTATTTTTGAGGTGTGACTACATTAGAAAATATTAGCTTCAGAGTCAGTGATGTGCTTGAAATGTTTAATTTCACAAAAGGCTCATTATCTCAGCTTCTAGAAAAAAATGGCTGTTTTTGGTTAAATCAAGCTATCTTCTCCGGGTCATAACTAAAGAACGGAAAATGGGATCAATAAACTTTTTTTTGCAGATGATAGAAGAGAGTCTCATCGTTCTTTGTGCGTGTTCGGTGTTTACATAGTAATATCACACAATATTCTGTGGGCCTCGAGAAATCACTGAAAACGCTCTGAAACTCTGGCACTGGGAGCGTCCGTTCTCCAAAAGTGGCTGGCACTCAATGAGTTAAAAAAATGCATATTCTTAAGTTAATAGCTAGTGAACTAGCTGGCCACCTAGCTTGCACTGCCTGTCACTGAGGTAAATAACGCTAGTAGGAGGAGGGGGCCCAAGAGTGGAGGGGGCAGGGGGTTGTGAAGGTACGGATGGCTAGCTGGCTATTTTGAGTCACACTTTGCAAATACAGGACTAAATCCAGACACACTTTGCAAATAACGGGGGCAATAAAAGCCCCTGTTATCCCAATTCCAAGGGCAATTTTAGATTTTGCCCCGAGCCCCCACTAATTTCCTACCTTGCTTGGTGCGTGCGTGCGTGGAGGAAGCACATGTGATGTCAAGATATAATAGTCGGTTACATTATCATACATGATATAAAATAACGTGTCTCATCATTGTTGGAATCATCACACTGGATAATGCTAAACAGCGGCCGCCGGCTGACATTGGGAAGTAAATGTTATTATGTCTAAAGTGCATACTGAAACTCCACCAATTCCATGGCATAGGGGGTAAGTTAGAGTGATATCACTCTGGCGTTCTGAGTTCAAATCCTGCATGTAGTCATACTTTTTTTATGTAGTGAAAAATGTAAAATCTGGACATACCATGTTACGCAGCTGAATGCACACTGTGCACATATAGCTGAATATACCTGTTGTGGGAGCGGTCTCAACGTTGTGGGGAGGGACAGGATTGAGTGTGTGAGAATATATATTGGTTGTTTTGACATGCAGAAGACCGTTGTTCTACGTGAAAATGTTTGCTGGAATATTTTGCAAAAATAATCATTTCCATGACACAATGGAGCCAAAGGGACTCAATTATGTTATCTTGCTTTTTGCAAGTTTCTTGAGATTGTTCTGGATTAACATACAATTATGGAAAATAATGTGATTATATATATATACAGTATAGTGTTGTTTAGTGTTGGTTTTTTGTGAGCTGCTGTGTCAGCCTGATGACTGATAACTGATAAGCATCACCTGCGACAACATTATTATTGCTGCACCTTTTTCTTTTTCTTACTACTTGATAGTACTTTTTGTGTGCCTTGCTACATGTTTCAATGTCCTCATGTTTTTCCTGTTTTTGTCCTGACATGTTGAATGTAGCTGCATTACGTGACACATGAATTTCCTGCAAAGGATCAATGAAGTATCTATCTATGTATCTACTTGGGGGGGTCGCCCAAGTAAAGTCTATGGGCCCGATCTTCCCAAAAGCGCTAATTTAGTGTTTGCACTCGTTCAATGCAGTGCGGAATGCAAATTGGGGGCAGACACAAGTCCATGCCTGTGATAACTGTATTGGGCATTGGCTGCCACATGCCAAAGCAGGCGTTTCAGCGCTAAAATGTGGGATAGATGGCGTTACCCTATCATCAGCAGCGCGCAATTACTTTGCTCTAAGAGCTTTGAAAATGACCTCTTAAAGAGGTGGATAGTTTGAAATACTTATACTTATATATAGGCTAACCCAAGAGAATTATGAGCCTTTGCTCACTAAGATCAGAGGGGATCTTGAGAGATGGAATCTCTTGCCTTTTCTGGGGCTAATCCAATGAGTCGAGATAATAAAGATGAATATTCTGCCGAGGTTACTGTACCTGTTTCAGACTCTGCCTGTGGAGATAGCTGATAAAAAAAAATTCAGAATGGGACATGTGGTTTTCTAGATTTCTCTGGCAGGGAAAAAAGCCAAGGGTTAGATTTAAGACACCTCAGGTCCCAAGGGACAAGGGGGGGTTGGCACTTCCCTGCCTTCGATCATACTACCAGGCAGCACAGATTAAACCACTGCTTTGTATATGTAACCCGACATATGTTGCGACTTGGAAATCAATTGAGTGTCAGTATTCTACCAGAGTACCGCTTCAGGCTATAATTGGCAATAGTAAGCTGAAATGTCATCTTAGGGAAAACCCTAACCCCTGGTTGGATCTCTCCTTGAAAATTAGATTCAAAGTAGTAAAGACCTTTGGCACCTGGGAACCATATTCGATGATCAGTTGGTTGGCTTACGACACAGATTTCCGTCCAAATAGGCTTGATGCGTCCTTCAGAACTTGGAAGGAGCGAGGGTTAACCCTGTATTGGGATTTATTTGAAAAATATTATTTTAAAAGCTTTCAGGTTTTGAAGGACAAGCATGGTCTAGGAAATCAAGATCTGTTCAGATTTTTTCAGTTGAGAAGTTACACAGATAGACTATTTGGTAAAGAAGAGTTGAAGTGGTCGGGGATTGGGGAGGGGGTGCTAAAGGTCTTCCTCTCAGCGTATAACGCTGATCAGGGCTCTAAAACTATCAAAACTATATAGGGGTATTCAAGTGCTGAGGGGGGGAAATACTTTGTATCTAAAAGAAAAATGGGAAGGGGAGGGAAAATTCAGTCTGGAACGGGAGGAATGGGAAATGATAACTGAAAGACAGTGGAAGACCAGAAACTCTCTGTCATAGAGGGAGTTCCAATGGAAAAACCTAGTTAGATACTTTTTAATGCCAATTCAATCAAGGGGAGGTCAAACAGGCTGTTGGAGGGGGTGTGGAGAAGAAAGAGCAGATCATTACCATATATTTTGGAGTTGCCCTGTGATGTGAAGTATGTTTTGGGGGGAAATAAGAAAGAGTATGGAGAAGGTGCTAAAGATTGAGATTCATCACAGTTTTGAGGTTATGTATTTGGGAAGGGTGCCCGAAATGATCAATGGTATTGAAGATATGTACATGTTTAAACTGATTGCTAGTTGCCAGCAAAAAGGCTATAACGAAGAGATGGTTGAACAAAAGCCCACCGGCTCTGTCAGACTGGCTGAATGTAATGCATAGCATATATGTAATGGAAAAGTAACATTTGCTCTGAGACTCAAGACTGATGCTTTCGAAATGTACTGGGAGGGATGGGGTGATTTTGTCAAACCGTTGAGAACAGATTTTTGTTGAAATAAGAGACTGAAGGGAGGTTGTGTCCATTTTGTATTTTGTTTCTGGTTTTTTGGTTTTTGTATATGTTTTTGTTTTTTGTGTGTGTGTGTGTGTATGTCTTGTGTGTTGCAAAAAAAAAAAAAAAGGACCTCTTACGTGCAAATACCTCGCTGCACTCGGAGCGCACCCGTAATCTCCGTGCAGCGCAGCGCAGTGCAAAGTAGAATTCCTTTTGGAGATGTCATTACGCACAGCCTAGACATCAAATTATGCTGCTAAACTTGGGTATTAGCAGATACTTCAGTGAGGCAATCAACTATAACTCACTGAGAAACTTTTATCACATCGCAAAGAGGGAAATTAATTGAGAAAACGTGTTGGACAATGGACATAGGCTATTTACCTCCATAACCCGGAGGGTCGTTGGCACCACAGACGATCTGTCAATAAGCTCTCTCTGTCCTCGCACGAGTGAGTACACTCTATTACGCATGGAGAGAATTACAGCATATTGCATGCCTCGCGCAAACAGCCATTGCGAGACGGGAATCTTGATTGGTTTTGATTGACGTAATTCCCAGCATTGCCTGGCCACGCCTGTGAATAATTCTGGTAGTTAAGACCGCCTAAATCCCGTTTGCGCAGGCATTTGGGGGCGCAGATGATTTTGGCACGGCTCTAATTTGAGTCTGCGACAGGTGCCGTGAATGTTTCCGCATGCCCGCCGAGAATTGCATCCCAACATATTTCGGGGCTGTTTTAACGTAGAAATCAGGGAGGTCACGTCTACCAGACAATTATATCACTTTTAAACAATTACATGTCTGTATAAATCATTACAATATGCTCCCGTGAGGTGGGGATGCTGCCGGCGCTGGGGTGCAAAACTCGGCACAGCACCTGCCGTACGGCGCAAGGCGGACTGCTATCTTCCCTGCCTTAAGGCACGCGCAAACAGGTGCGCAAGCGCTATTAGGGGATAGCGCTTGTCGGAAGATAGGGCCCCAAGTGTCTAAATAAATATAGATAAATATAGATAAAGTCTATATATCAGCGGCGCTGCCACCAAAGTAACAGCAGGTCAAATTTTGTCTCATGCCAACGTACAGTAAACAAAGCAGGGTAGTGTGGGTCGGACTTGGCAGCAGGCCATCCAAAACGGTGCAAAAAATTACTACACACACGTGTATATATACTGTATGTGTGTATATATGTATGTATATACCGTAATTCTGCCAATAAGAGCCCGGGCGCTTATTATGCTAAATCAATTTGGACCCGGCGGTAGAGGGAAAGTTAAGTTATCCTTTATTTATCCCCTTGGGGAAATTAATCCTCTGCATTTGACCCATCCTCTACTAGGAACCTTCCTAGAACTATGAGCAGTGGGCAGCCACTGTGCAGCGCCCGGGGACCAACTCCAGTTCTTTTGTCAGTACCTTGTTCAGGGGCACTGACAGGAGTATTAACCCTAAACATACATGTCTTTCTTTGATGGTGGGAGGAAACCGGAGCATCCGGAGAAAACCCACACGGACACGGGGAGAACATGTGCGACCCGGCGGCAATTAGAGTCAGGCAGTTATTGTCATTTTGACATAATTGAGCCAGGCGATTATTATTTTTTGAACAGAAATGCCTGCTCAGCAAAAACGGAAAGTATCAAATTGCTCATTTAAACCAGTGAGATAGTACTTAGTACACAGAAGAGGGTAGGTACAGGCAGTTTTGAACATGCCTAGTATTGTACAACGGACTGGAATGAATGAAAACAACTGAGTGATAGCCTTCATCTTCATCATCATCATCATCATCATCAGC
The DNA here is from genome assembly GCF_964638095.1 of Poromitra crassiceps. Classification (NCBI taxonomy): domain Eukaryota; kingdom Metazoa; phylum Chordata; class Actinopteri; order Beryciformes; family Melamphaidae; genus Poromitra; species Poromitra crassiceps. Next base: position 69,310,258 of record NC_139626.1, on the reverse strand, counting down.
ATCATCATCCAACGTTATGGTATCAGTTCATTGCTCTCCTCGTCTCCCTCTGCCAAACAGCCATACCATATTTTAAACAAGTAACATTAGCCTACCGCTCACACAGGGGCGGTTTTAGCATCAAAGGTCATGGACCACTGAACCCCTAGGGGGGTCCGGGGGCATGCCCCCCCGGAAATTTTTTTGTGCAGTTTCAAGTAAAAATGGATCAAACTGGCGCACTTTGAGATCAAAATGAAGAGACTAGGGCCCCTATCGTTGCATCGGCGCAGTTTCTAGGCCGAGCGGCAGGCGCAGATCAAAGCAGTGGGCGTGGAAAGGCGCACTTGATATCGTCGTGCTGGCGCTAGATGCAGCCCAAAGCATTACAACCACGCCTTTTAGGCGTAAAATTATGCACCGTCATGCTCATTGGATAAGTGCAATAAACGAATCGCACGCTTGCCTTTTTAGCTCCAATTCCAGTGATCCCGCAAAACCAGACGAAAGCCAAACGCTCTGCCCCCCCCCCCCCCCCCCCCCTCCCTTCATCCAGCCTGTCTGTCTGCATTATAGGCTATTATTCCATATTATTATGCTTCTCAAACCAATCTAACTGCAGTTTCAATACTGCAAGCATGTAAATACGCTACACTATAGCAAGATCAAAGTGAAAATAATGTTCTATGCATCAGCTAGAAAAATATAGCCTATTAGATTGGTGAAAGTTTGTCCAGAAAGATATCATTTTCTCTCGCCTGCTGCAGGAAGGATGATGCACATAAATATACCCTACATTATGTCAAGTCATTGCATAAATGTGTTTTTATTGTAAAACTAAATGTGAAATAGGGCCAAGTTATTGGACGGACATCACAGTATAGCAGATGCCATTAGAAGCGCGTTCCGAAGCGCGTTCCGCTGTTACTTCTCTAAATCACGTTAACTCGACAAGGGGTATATATATGCCCAGGAGGACATATATGTTTCACATAGGGTGGTGTTTTCATTTCGAGGTTTTATTTGGTCCAATATTGAAATGTTGACAATGGCAGGCTGTGTTACCATTACACATTAATTTAGAACTACCTTTTATATCTATTTTGGCTCATTTGGTGGCTATTTAGTAGCGAAATGAAGAAACACAATGCATGCTGGGAACTCAGAGAGAGAGAGAGAGAAGGGTGACAGAGAAGAAGCAGTGAAGGCAAAGAATAGGCCTGCTTTTGAAAAGCGCAAAGCGCTAAATGTAGGCCAGCTCCCAAGATATGACTAGGCTGGTATTTAGCGCCGACACGCCCACTTTGGGACTGCGCCACGCCCATTCGGCCTAAAGCGCATTTGGCAGCCTAAAGCCTATTGCTATCTTGCCGAAACAGGCGCAAGGCACGTTTTTTTGCGGTTAAGGCCCGTAATAGCGCCGATGGCCTGTGGGAGAATAGAGCCCACGATCTATGAAGAACTACACACATCAATATCTTCTTTACCGTTCTGTGGTTTTACAGCGATGAAAAAATAATTGTTTCCCTATATATAGTATATATATTCTGCATACAGGTTACTATATGGTAGAATTATGCTTGCATAAATAATACCAAAATCACTTCAGGGGAGTTTCAAGTAAAGAAACATTTTGCTTTGTAGGCAAAACAAAAGTAAAATTAAATCAAAAGGGAACTTCCTAACTTATTGGCTGAAATAATATTCCGACAAGATAATAATATACTGTAAGCACTAAAGCAGGAGTTTGCAGTCAACTAGTTGAAATTAATATGTGGCAGTATTTGTGGGGGTCAAAATATATATATATAAGGATATATAGGGTGTACCACTGTACCACTGTGAATTTGAACTGTGAAAAATGGATTATATCTGGATATATCAGAGAAATTCCACTGATCTGCAATAAGGAGAATATTAACTAATGTTGGCAATCAGAGACTTGACACCTGCTGTTGACTTTCTGGTCTGTGTGACCCTGGTCTGTGTGACGGAAAGGAATTCCAGGCAACCAAAACATTTCATCCTAATCTGGACTCTCTACTGCCAAGGACGCAGCTCTCCTGATATTTTCGTCTGCAACTGAGCTCTCCCCCCCCCCAAACCCCCTGTCTTGTTCAGCTCTTGCACCATCCACCCCACCCCCCCCCCTCTCCCTCTTCCTCCGATATACATCCATCTGGCGCTGATCACAGCGAGCCACTTGCGTTGTTTGAGGAGCTAATGCAACGGTGGCGCTGCGCACGTGGCGACCCGGCTGAGGGCAGTAGATGGTCCTTTGGAATCTGTACATAATGCAACAAATGTTTATGTATTGTATAATATTGAAGTGCGCCTTTATTACTTTAAAACTAGTAATAATGTATCTCAATTCTGAAGTGTGCCGTTATTACTAATCTCAAACTAGTAATGATGTTGTAATTATCCACTACTGTCTGATGTGAACCAAAGTGCCCTTCTGGGACATACGAATAAACTTGAACTTGAACTTGAACTTGAACCACCACAAATAGATCAGTGTATGGGAAACACTGGCTATTAAATTGTGTGACTAGAAAGACACCAATAAATCTGAGAAAATGTACTGTAATTTTGAACAACAGCACTACAACGGTGGCATCAGTGGCGTGCCGTCCATTAGGCGAACTAGGCAAATGCTAGGGGCGCTTGAGCCGTTAGGGGTGCCAGAGGGTAAAAAAAAAAAAAAATAATAATTTACAAATACTTTTTCATGATAATAGGCCTACTATTATTTTACAATAGTAGACAAAAAATAAGCACAACAATGTCTTAAGTCTTTAAATAATAGTGAAATCATTTTTCTAATTCTGGCTTTCTGGCTGCCTGGGCTGCAGCACTTTCACCATGGTCCCTAATCCATACCACCCCACCCCCTGCGCGGCCGCGCCCCCTTCTACCTGCTCGGAGCTTTTTCCCAGAGTGGGGGAAGGGAGCTGGAAGGTGGGTGCTGAGGGTGCTGCAGCACCCCCTGGTGGCAAGAAATGGGATTTTCGAAATTGTTGGATTTGGCTGTCTTGTGTTTATACCACCACCAACAAGATGCATTAAAAAACAGTTTGTGCTTCCCAGCTCTAATCTTATTTCATACGCTCTCTCTTCAAAAGTGTTTGATTTTCATAATCTGGTTTTCCATAATAATAATAATAATACGTTCAGTGTTTATGCCTGTGTTGCTGTCTGTTGTAGTGTAAAACGACTAAAGGGAGAGCAGGTGCTTACATGAAAGTGAGTGAGAAAAGGAGAAGATACTGAATAATGACATCACAACAGTATAATCCTAATGTTAATTTAAAATTAAATATTCTTCTAAATATGGATGAAAGTCCAAAAAACGTAAAATTTTCTTGGGCGCTGCCCTCGCGGGCAGCACCGAGAGTCCCTTCCTTACAGCACCCGCCACCTAAAAGTACTTCTAACGCCACTGGGGAAGGGCGATTCTGAGCCTGCACTGCAGTGGTGGAATTAGCTGCAATATTTTCTTTGGGGGAGGGGGGAGGCGGGGGCACCAGCAAAAATCTTGCCTAGGGCACCAACTTGGTCAGGCACGCCACTGGCTGGCATTACAAATGGTATTATGACAAAAACTTTTTTTCATGAACTTTAGGCAGAAAATAAAAAAATTGTTTTAAAGCAAAAATAAATAATAAATAAAGATCATTTTAACAGAAACTGCTACTAATGACCACCATGGATTTGGAGAGATTTTTTTTTTTTTTTTTTTTTTTTTTGGGTGGGCTGAGACTAAAACCGCCCCTGGTTATACTGGGAGCCTACCTGATGGAATATGATTCAATGAGATTGTATTTATGAAATTGAAATCAAGCTAGTAAGATATCTTAAGAAAGTCACTGGGAAGAGAAAAATTACTGTTTACTGCACAAAGGTGTTCCCTACTATGAGCTGACGTCACTTCCTTTTGTAACCTCCTCTTGCCCCCTATAGGCTCTGACCAGCAGAGTCACATACACAGCAGTATCTAGAATGAGCTGGATGTTATACTGGGCTAAGTATATAATGTCAATAACAGGATCCTGAGTTTCTAGCGGTTGGTGTTGAGCTGGCTAGATCTCCTATTTATCAGTAAGAGTCAGTTCAGGCTTGAATAAATGAATAATAGTGCGGTGCCTCCACTGTGGAATTACTAGACTCATGCACTATGAGCTAAATGTGTATTCCCCAGAAATAACAGTAAGTATAATATGTAAGTGTAAACCTTCTAATAATAAATCATTCAGGACAACAAGATAAAAAGGAATAACAAATATTAATTTATTTAAATTGTGTTGGATTGGTTTTTCTTTTGTTCGTTTTAGATTTCTTCAAAGTATTTTTCTCTTATCACAATATTTATTTTACGTTTCAACAAACCATTTTTTTATACCCTTTAGAAAAACAAAATTCACAATACCCGAATCTCAAAATAACAATAAACGTTCAAGTTTACCCAGTAATAAAATAAAAGTTACAAAATGTACTTTGTGTTAATTTATCTTAAAGTGCAAAAATACCCAAAGAAAATATTGTATTGTAGATCACTCACAGTTTTACTCTCAAAAGAGTAATAGCGCCCTCTATAGGAAACTACAGTAAACACAAAAACAAAACCTGAGTTATGTGTGCATGTGTATCAGTGTCTATGTGATGTGTTTATGTGCTAGAATGTGTTAGCGAGCGTGTGTGTGTGTGTGTACAACAACCACAGGCTTCAGTTAACTTTGACAGCAGGGCCGTAGCCAGGGTTCCGAAATAGGGGAGGTCCAGCAAGGGGAGGCGGAAAAAATTGAGCTTTTTTTTTTTCCCTTTTTAAGCCATATTTAGAGTAATATATCATTTTAAATCAACATTAGGATTATACTGTTGTGATGTCATTATTCAGTATATTCTCTTTCATGTCACCACCTGCTCAGCTCTCCTGTCAACATAATTGTAACTAACAAACACAAACTGTTTTAGCCAAATTCATATCAAAATGACACCTACAAACACAGGTACACAACCCAAGCCGTACACAACACACAAAGTCATCATCGATAATAAAAAAAACATACAGAGGGACATTTATTTATTCCTGATAGGAACGATTGAAAAATAAAATAAAATATATTATGTTGTTTTTACCTTTACACCACCTCTTTTTGTTACTTATTGGGTCATGAAACTGAAACCATGCATATAGCCACCTGCATACCTGACTTCGGGAGCTTGGCAATTGGCATCATGCATGATTAGCCAGTAGCATCCCAACGTGTCACACAGGTAACATTACTTAAGAGACAGACTAGACACTTACTTTCTTGGTTGTTGCTAAAAAATCTGTCAGTGTCACTCACTGTCTGTCATTCACTCGCTCACTGTCTCGCAGCTCGCTCACCTTCAATTATCTCGCCAGGCAGACAGACAGTCATCACTCACCACCAGGGGCGGACTGGGATCATAATTCAGGCCGGGCATTAGATACCAAGCAGGCCAGGCCGATACGGGCCGACGCGCGCGAAAAAATTTGGGGCGTTTGAAGCTCAATTTGGGCCGTTTGAAGCCCAATTTGGGCCGTTTGAAGCCAGATTTGGGCCGTTTGAAGCCCTATTTGGGTCGTTTAAAGCCAGATTTGGGCCGTTTGAAGCCTGATTTGGGCCATTTGAAGCCCAATTTGGGCCAAGTCCAATTTTACAATGAGATGCACCCACTTTAAACCTGAATAAAGTAATAAAACCACTAGTAAACCAGTAGGCGGCGCCTGGCCTGCTGTTCAGTGAGTGGCCTGGCCTGGCCTGCAAAAAAAAAATAAAAAAAAAAAAAATTTTTTTTTTTTTTTTTTTGGCAGGCTGAAATATTAGGGGAGGTCCGGACCTCCCCATTCTCATAGCTAGCTACGGCCCTGTTTGACAGTAGTCAACACAGTAACCCCAAATTAAATAGCTTCTCAAAGAGACAAGTAAAGGTTCCCCCTCATAACCCAGTGTTCAACTAAACCAAGCTTGGAGTTTCTAAACGGTGGGGCCCATACGTTGGTGCACATAGGAATCCTGGTTAGAAACCACGCTACTTTTTCAGTTCCAGTGTTTGAGAAAACGATAGTATCCAGTTACTCACGCGACCATAGTTACTCACGCGACCATGACACAGTTTGGAAAGATCCAGGGAATCCACGAGCAGACAGATGAGGCAGCAGAAAGAACGAGAGCAAAGCAACCGGTCTGTGTTGCGACGCGCATCCAAGCAGCTGAGTCCGTCCTCAAAGGAAATGGTTATTAGCAGCAAGCTAACAATCCAGCCATCCTCTTCTCCTTCGTCTGTGAAAGTGATTGCCCGGCGTTGTTTAAGCTGACTGTCCCTCACGCGGGTTCAAGCAGAAACGTCCGTCTTGATAGTAAGTTACGAGACTTGCAAGTTATCACTTCAGTAAGAAAACAACAAAACGGTTCGGCTGAGCTTCACTTCACTTCAAACTGTAGAAAAGAGTTTCGGACTGCGACACGCACACGAGTCTCGACTGCAAAGTAATATTTGTGCCAATACTTTGACGTATTTCAGTCAACAAATATATCCAAACGTTAAACTTTGTTTATACTGCACGCAGCTCAGTTTCCAAGGTCTTAACATGTGTCTCTCTTGGCCACGCCCCCTTGTGGCTAGTGGGAGTGTAAAGTTCATTAGTTCTAAGTTGGCCCACCATGACCTGCTTTTCTACTAAGTTTCATGGAAATCCCTTCATAATCTTTTGAGACAACCTGCAAATGGACAAACAGACAAACGGGAGTGAAAACATAACCTTTTTTTTTTTTTTTTTTTTTTTTTTTGCCTTTATTTATACAGGGAAGCACTTGAGAGCGAGCTCTCATTTCCAAGAGCGCCCTGTTACAAAAGAACATATACAGAAGTTACAGACAGACAAGATTACAAAATTCACACTCAAAAACACGAGCATTCCTCCTGAAGAGTGCTCTGTGAGAGCGCTTTGAAGGCTTCAAAGGAGACAAAGTGGTCCAATTTCAATGTGTTCTGAAGACTGTTCCATTTGTCTGGGGCATAATAAGAAAAGGCAGTCTTGCCAACTCCGTTGGCGGCGGTAACGATAACATTTTTAAAACTCTTAAGCATATTGTTACGGTCAGGGTCACTAGTTTGATCAATAACAATAATAAGGCTCATGTCTAGGGGGTAAACTAGCACCAGTGGCTCCATAACATAGAAGAACAAGGCTGTTATCAACTGAGGGACGCTTGCTCACCTGGAGCTGGCTTGTGTAGTTGTGTCATGCGTGTAGTTTTGGGACAAACATTTGACAAAGACATCACAGAAAGAATCCCTAACAAACAAATAGGCTGTGATCATCTAGCAGGCTGACAGACACGCTGCTTAATCTTGTGAAAGGGCAAAAGAGAGAGAGCGGTGACGCTGTCTATGGAAGCCTATGGACAAAGGTGTTCCCTATTATGAGCTGACGTCACCTCCTTTGATAGACAGCCAACAATATAAATATAAATATGTATCTCTCACACACACACACACACACACACACACACACACACACAAACACATGGGCTGAGAGGGGCCGACCGTAACAATATTAAAGTACACTCATAATCCCATCTATAAAACATTTGTGTTTGCAGAGGTCAGCACCACAGGCAGAGAGCAGAGTCTCCAGTACCCAGCTGTCTGTCTATGAAGAGTGACCAGTCTAAAGCTGATTTTATAGACTTCAGTAATGAACCTGGACCTTCAGACACAAGGTAAGTGGACTGGTTATACTGGGAGCCTACCTGAGGGAATATGATTCAATGATATTGTATTTATGAAATTGAAATCAAGCTAGTAAGATATCTTAAGAAAGTCACTGGGAAGAGAAAAATAACTGCTCACTGCTCTACAAGCAAACAAAAATTGATGTTTATTTGGATTATGTTAGCCAGAAATGGATTATGTTAGCCAGAGCAGCGCTTGCCCCTCCCTCTTTACCACCACTGAGGTGCCCTTAAGCCAGGCCCTTAACCCCAAACTGCTCCAGTGGAGCTGCTCAGTGGCCAGCACATCAGACTGTAGTTGTACTGGTCAGCTTCTAGGTGTGAATGTGCTTGTGATTTTATTCACACAGTTTTCAGGTACATTTATGAGTCAAGTCCTACATACTGAGGTCATCATAGTTATCAACTTGGGGATCAATATATATAATGAGAAACAGTCAATTAGGAAAGGGGAGGGGACTTAAATGACACGGCCAATCAACCGGAAAGCCTCTCCTAAGTCAAACAAGTCATCACTCATGTGAATGTGAGTTTGGATCAACAGATACAGATGATGAAAACCAGCCTGGCAAAATGTGTAGAAATGTCTGCAACAGATGACAGACTGACCTGTTCTCCCTCTAGAACATAACAAGGCCAAGAAACATGAATGAAAAGTATGTACAATATGAAAGTATAATTACATACAGTATGAAAACAAAGGAAAACATATAAACACTAAATGGCGCTCTGTAGAGTGCATACCTCCACCAACCTTTCGGCAAAATGTTGTGGTGTTACGTGAATCTGTTTGGAAGTTAGGTGCCTCTTTGTGATTGGCCATGCCTATTACCACGCCCCCTTTTGACCAGTGGGCGTGGGACATTAATCAGATCTAAGTTGGGCCATGACGTGCTTTTCTACAAAGTTTCGTGAAAACCCCTCCATAACTTTTTGAGATATCCTGCTGACAAACAAAAAAACAAACAGACAAACAGGGGTGAAAACATAACCTCCAGGCCAACTCCATTGGCAGCCGTAACGATAAAGTTTTTAAAACTCTAAGCATATTGTTACGGTCAGGGTCACTAGTTTGATCAATAACAATAATAAGGCTCATGTCTAGGGGGTAAACTAGCACCGGTGGCTCCGTAACATAGAAGAACAAGGCTGTTATCAAGTGAGGGACGCTTGCTCACCTGGAGCTGGCTTGTGTAGTTGTGTCATGCGTGTAGTTTTGGGACAAACATTTGACAAAGAAGTCACAGAAAAAATCCCTAACAAACAAATATGCTGTGATCATCTAGCAGGCTGACAGACACGCTGCTTAAAGTCGAACTGAACCCGTTCGTCACGTGCGTCGCAGTCCCTTTCAGACTGAAAACATAACTTGTCTGAGATCACAGGTCATAGTAATATGTTGATGATTTTATTTGACAATTCTGGGGACTGGATTGGGCTTTGGCCAATCCTGGCGTGTTCCGCCTCCAAATCGAGTGGGATTCAGCGTGTTGTGGCGCTCTCCTCGGGAAGAGCCTGCTGACGCGAGGTTAGTGGCTGAGTGGAGCTCAGTGAGCCGCAGGCAGCCAGCTGCCTTCGTTTTGCCGAGCGGAGAGTGCAGTCCGTCGGCCTGGAATCTTCGATGTGCGACCCCAGACAACCAGCCTCTCAAGCGCGCGCCTTTATCGCTGCTGTAAATACGATATTCCTGGAATGCGCGTTTTAATGAGCCAGTTACATTTCTTTGCATTCTTAGACATTACCGTTTTTTCTTTTTTGTTTATGTTTCTAACAATTGGTCAAGTTAGTAGTTAGTTTATGCGATAGGAATTCTGCCAGATGACAGGCACTAGGCGCCATTTTCTCTTTCTTTTGGAAGAGAAAATTATCCTGAAATGAAGATTTGATTGACAGCTGCCATGTCGTGATATGATTGGTTAAAATGGGGTAGAAATTTGATAGTACTAGGTGACGTCAGCAAACTGTAGATTACTGTTATCAATGAAATCTTGAAAAATGAACTTTTGATGTGAAAAAGTGTGAAAAACTAAAGAAATTAGATGTTTGTGATTTTTTTGCATACATTATTAAATAGGTGCACTGCATACCCAGGTATTTGAACTAAAAGAAAAGAAAAGTCATTTTTGGGTTCAGCTCGACTTTAAACTGGGCACCGCCATCTTGTGAAAGGGCAAAAGAGAGAGAGCGGTGACGCTGTCTATGGAAGCCTATATGGACAAAGATGTTCCCTATTAAGAGCTGACGTCACCTCCTTTGACAGACAACCAACAATATAAATATAAATATGAATCACACACACATGGGCTGAGAGGGGCTGACTGTAACAATATTAACTCATTGAGTGCCAGCCACTTTTGGAGAAAGGACGCTCCCAGTGCCAGAGTTTCAGAGCGTTTTCAGTGATTTCTCGAGGCCCACAGAATATTGTGTGATATTACTATGTAAACACCGAACACGCAAAAAGAACGAGGAGACTCTATTGTATCATCAGCAAAAAAAAGTTTATTGATACCATTTTCCGTTCTTTAGTTATCAGCCGGAGAAGATAGGTCAAAAACAGCAAAAACAGGCATTTCTATCTAGAAGCTGAGATATTCAGCATTTTGTGAAATGCAGCATTTCAAGCACATTCACTGACTCTAGCTAATATTTTCTGATGTAGTGACTGGTGTAGTTGTGTGCTGCCCTGCGTGCCCCACCCCCCTCTCCCCCCCTCAGCTGAAAACTCCTCCCCACACTAGTAACACACAGCCTCACGCACCCAGCATCTATTTTCGGAGTGCTTTTTGTGCGCCGCCTCCCAGGCAGCGCGACAAGGAAATGCCAACCCGGACTGCAGGGAAAGGTTTGGCACTTCGGCGTCGGGTGCTGCCTTTCTGGCGGCTAATCGTGTGAAGAAACTATGCAGACAGACAGACAGAGGCAGAGGAGCTCAGTTGTGTGCGCGGATTGACTGCTGTTGGCAGGCACCGTCAACTGCAGCCAGAGCAATCTACATGGCTCTGGGCTGCAGCATGAGCGGGTTCTCTTTGATCACGGGGCTTTTTCAGGCTGTATTCCGGACATTTCTCTAATCTGGATAGCACTGTCGCCACCTGATGAGTCCGTAAAATAAGTTATACAGCTTCAATAGCTACAATATTTGTACAGGACATACATAAGGCTGTGATCCACGTCCCACCGTCAAAAAAGGCAATTGACGAACATACTCGTCCTTGGCACTCTACGTTACTAAACGAAATGACGAACATACTCGTCCATGGCACTCAATGAGTTAAAGTACATGCATAATCCACAAAAAATCAACAAATGAAGAAAATAGTAGAATATGATAACAAAACATGAATTTAAAGATGTCTGTCTTCACTAGAACTATCTATAAAACATTTGTGTTTCCAGAGGTCAGCACCACAGGCAGAGAGCAGAATCTCCAGTACCCAGCTGTCTGTCTATGAAGAGTGACCGGTCTAAAGATGATTTTCTAAACTTCAGTAATGAACCTGGACCTTCAGACACAAGGTAAGTGGACTGGTTATACTGGGAGCCTACCTGATGGAATATGATTCAATGAGATTGTATTTATGAAATTGAAATCAAGCTAGTAAGATATCTTAAGAAAGTCCCTGGGAAGAGAAAAATAACTGCTCACTGCTCTACAAACAAACAAAAATTTATGTTTATTTGGATTTTGTTAGCCAGAAATTGATTATGTTAGCCAGAGCAGCGCTTGCCCCTCCCTCTTTACCACCGCTGAGGTGCCCTTAAGCCAGGCCCTTAACCCCAAACTGCTCCAGTGGAGCTGCTCAGTGGCCAGCACATCAGACTGTAGTTGTACTGGTCAGCTTCCAGGTGTGAATGTGCTTGTGATTTTATTCACACAGTTTTCAGGTACATTTATGAGTCAAGTCCTACATACTGAGGTCATCATAGTTATCAACTTGGGGATCAATATATATAACGAGAAACAGTCAATTAGGAAAGGGGAGGGGACTTAAATGACACGGCCAATCAACCGGAAAGCCTCTCCTAAGTCAAACAAGTCATCACTCATGTCAATGTGAGTTTGGATCAACAGATACAGATGATGAAAACCAGCCTGGCAAAATGTGTAGAAATGTCTGCAACAGATGACAGACTGACCTGTTCTACCACTAGAACATAACAAGGCCAAGAAACATGAATGAAAAGTATGTACAATATGAAAGTATAATTATATACAGTATGAAAACAAAGGAAAACATATAAACACTAGAGGGCGCTCTGTAGAGTGCATACCTCCACCAACCTTTCGACAAAATGTTGTGGTGTTACGTGAATCTGTTTGGAAGTTAGGTGCCTCTTTGTGATTGGCCATGCCCATTACCACGCCCCCTTTTGACCAGTGGGCGTGGAACATTAATCAGATCTAAGTTGGGCCATGACCTGCTTTTCTACAAAGTTTCGTGAAAACCCCTCCATAACTTTTTGAGATATCCTGCTGACAAACAAAAAAACAAACAGACAAACGGGGGTGAAAACATAACCTCCAGGCCAACTCCATTGGCAGCCGTAACGATACAATTTTTAAAACTCTTAAGCATATTGTTACGGTCAGGATCACTAGTTTGATCAATAACAATAATAAGGCTCATGTCTAGGGGGTAAACCAGCACCGGTGGCTCCGTAACATAGAAGAACAAGGCTGTTATCAAGTGAGGGACGCTTGCTCACCTGGAGCTGGCTTGTGTAGTTGTGTCATGCGTGTAGTTTTGGGACAAACATTTGACAAAGACATCACAGAAAAAATCCCTAACAAACAAATATGCTGTGATCATATAGCAGGCTGACAGACACGCTGCTTAAAGTCGAACTGAACCCGTTCGTCACGTGCGTCGCAGTCCCTTTCAGACTGAAAACATAACTTGTCTGAGATCACAGGTCATAGTAATATGTTGATGATTTTATTTGACAATTCTGGGGACTGGATTGGGCTTTGGCCAATCCTGGCGTGTTCCGCCTCCAAATCGAGTGGGATTCAGCGTGTTGTGGCGCTCTCCTCGGGAAGAGCCTGCTGACGCGAGGTTAGTGGCTGAGTGGAGCTCAGCGAGCCGCAGGCAGCCAGCTGCCTTCGTGTTGCCGAGCGGAGAGTGCAGTCCGTCGGCCTGGAATCTTCGATGTGCGACCCCAGACAACCAGCCTCTCAAGCGCGCGCCTTTATCGCTGCTGTAAATACGATATTCCTGGAATGCGCGTTTTAATGAGCCAGTTACATTTCTTTGCATTCTTAGACATTACCGTTTTTTCTTTTTTGTTTATGTTTCTAACAATTGGTCAAGTTAGTAGTTAGTTTATGCGATAGGAATTCTGCCAGATGACAGGCACTAGGCGCCATTTTCTCTTTCTTTTGGAAGAGAAAATTATCCTGAAATGAAGATTTGATTGACAGCTGCCATGTCGTGATATGATTGGTTAAAATGGGGTAGAAATTTGATAGTACTAGGTGACGTCAGCAAACTGTAGATTACTGTTATCAATGAAATCTTGAAAAATGAACTTTTGATGTGAAAAAGTGTAAAAAACTAAAGAAATTAGATGTTTGTGATTTTTTTGCATACATTATTAAATAGGTGCACTGCATACCCAGGTATTTGAACTAAAAGAAAAGAAAAGTCATTTTTGGGTTCAGCTCGACTTTAAACTGGGCACCGCCATCTTGTGAAAGGGCAAAAGAGAGAGAGCGGTGATGCTGTCTATGTAAGCCTATGACAAAGGTGTTCCCTATTATGAGCTGACGTCACCTCCTTTGACAGACAACCAACAATATAAATATAAATATGAATCACACACACATGGGCTGAGAGGGGCTGACTGTAACAATATTAAAGTACATGCATAATCCCCAAAAAATCAACAAATGAAGAAAATAGTAGAATATGATAACAAAACATGAATTTAAAGATGTCTGTCTTCACTAGAACTATCTATAAAACATTTGTGTTTCCAGAGGTCAGCACCACAGGCAGAGAGCAGAATCTCCAGTACCCAGCTGTCTGTCTATGAAGAGTGACCGGTCTAAAGATGATTTTCTAAACTTCAGTAATGAACCTGGACCTTCAGACACAAGGTAAGTGGACTGGTTATACTGGGAGCCTACCTGATGGAATATGATTCAATGAGATTGTATTTATGAAATTGAAATCAAGCTAAGATATCTTAAGAAAGTCACTGGGAAGAGAAAAATAACTGCTCACTGCTCTACAAACAAACAAAAATTTATGTTTATTTGGATTATGTTAGCCAGAAATTGATTATGTTAGCCAGAGCAGCGCTTGCCCCTCCCTCTTTACCACCACTGAGGTGCCCTTAAGCCAAGCCCTTAACCCCAAACTGCTCCAGTGGAGCTGCTCAGTGGCCAGCACATCAGACTGTAGTTGTACTGGTCAGCTTCCAGGTGTGAATGTGCTTGTGATTTAATTCACACAGTTTTCAGGTACATTTATGAGTCAAGTCCTACATACTGAGGTCATCATAGTTATCAACTTGGGGATCAATATATATAACGAGAAACAGTCAATTAGGAAAGGGGAGGGGACTTAAATGACACGGCCAATCAACCGGAAAGCCTCTCCTAAGTCAAACAAGTCATCACTCATGTGAATGTGAGTTTGGATCAACACATACAGATGATGAAAACCAGCCTGGCAAAATGTGTAGAAATGTCTGCAACAGATGACAGACTGACCTGTTCTACCACTAGAACATAACAAGGCCAAGAAACATGAATGAAAAGTATGTACAATATGAAAGTATAATTACATACAGTATGAAAACTAAGGAAAACATATAAACACTAGAGGGCGCTCTGTAGAGTGCATACCTCCACCAACCTTTCGACAAAATGTTGTGGTGTTACGTGAATCTTTTTGGAAGTTAGGTGCCCCTTTGTGATTGGCCATGCCCATTACCACGCCCCCTTTTGACCAGTGGGCATGGAACATTAATCAGATCTAAGTTGGGCCATGACCTAGCCTGACTCCACCAGACGGGGGCGGCATTGTTCCACAAATTCACAATCCACCTCAGTCTGGCCCTGGCCTCAGATACGCGTTCAAACCGGCCGCCACGCAGGCGCACCAATCAGCGTGAGCTAAGGGCGGGCTTTGCGAGACCGGGTGTGACGCCACCGAGAGGCGCCTCTGCGTTTGTAGTTCTTTTACTATTCAACATGGCGGCGGCTACCGAGGCTAGCTCCAGTGAGCTAGTCAAACATTCTATTCAAAACAATAAGCTAACATAAACGTTAAACACTTGATCTTACAGTGAGTACGAAACCGTAACTGTATTGCTGTAACGTTATCAACTATGAACGTTAGTAAACAAGACATTGTTGTAGAATTTGGGGAGATAGCATTCAGACCGTTGCTAGGCTGGGAGAACATAGCAGCCATCAGCTAGCTAGGGGGGCACGGTGGCTCAGTGGTAGAGCTGTCGCCTCGCAGTCAGAAGGTCCTGAGTTCGATTCTCGCCTGGGACACTGTGGGCGCTGTGGTTGTGTTCCCCCCCATATCTTCAGTGCCTACTGCCCAGGTGGGGTATCTCGTCGTAAGGGCCTTTCTGTCTGTGTGGAGTTTGCATGTTCTCCCCGTGCTCCCCCAGGGGGGGTTCCTCCGTATATAACCAGTGTTGGGAACGTTACTTTAAAAAAGTAATTAGTTATAGTTACTCACTACTTGTTCCAAAAAGTAACTGAGTTAGTAACTGAATTACTCTATAATAAAAGTAACTAGTTACCAGGGAAAGTAACTATTTGCGTTATCTCCACCTTGAAAATGCCAAATTTTCATGGATTGCTGCAAACCTGAGGGTACCCTCACGGGCCCCTTGGGCCGACCAAAACGGGCCGAGGCCGGGCTTGTTTTTTATTTATTTTTAATTAATAGGTCCGGGGTCGGGCCGTTTCAATAATTCAATTAAATAATGTTGTATTAGCGTACTCGCTTGATTTTACACAGCGGAGCAGTCAGACAAAGAGGAGGAGAGGTGCACAGACACTCCCATAGCCACACACAGACCCTGTCCGTCCATGTACAGCGAGCGGACAGCTCCCGAACACAGACAGAGAGAGGCTGCGCAGGACGGCCGCGCGGCGACGCAGCACGCGGAACAGAGAGGGAGAGAGATGTGTCATTATATCGTAATATTGGCTTCGGGCCTCGCAACGGGCTGGATCGGGCACGGGTCTGCATGTCACGGGCCGGGGAGGGCTCGGGCCGAAATTTCAGCCCCGCGCAGCTCTCTACTCCGGACTCGCCATTTCTGCTGCTTCCTCGAATCTGTTTGGTGTGTCTGTGTGTGTGTGTGTGTGTGTCGCCCGTGTCCTGACTCCTGGCTCGTGTGTAACACTGGCTCCGATTGGCTACCATGAAACACATGACTCTGCCTTAGCCAATCATAATCGTTTATCTCGTTATAACCCACCCGGTCTCCTCACTTGACAACACTAGTGTAGGCTACGGGTAGTTTACTCAATCATTTCATAGTAACGCACCGCATTTAGCGTTCAGTAACGATAACGGCGTTGTAACGACGGAAACAGTAATTAGTTAGATTACCCCGTTACTGAAAAAATAACGGCGTTACCTAACGCCGTTCTTTTAAACGGCGTTATTCCAAACACTGTATATAACCCCCCCCCACTAAAAACATGCAGAAGATCAGATCGTCATCGTCATCTGACCAGTGACGACAACATCCGAAGTCGGTCCCCGGGCACTGTACGAGAAAGCGACCACTGCTCCTGGCCTGCCCCAGGAGGAAAGGACAAAGCCAGGATGGGTTAAATGCAGAGGACAAATTTCACCGGCCACCATCAGCATGTGTGTGTTGTGGCCCTCCGTGCATGTGTTGTAGTGTGTTGTGTGACAATAAAGACGGGCTGCCGTCTGAAAATCGTTTTTTAGCTGTAAGGCTAGTGAATGGCTAGCAGTTAGCCATTCACGCAAGTCACACAAACACAAAGCCCTTCTCACCACAGCCCAGTAAACATGCAATCTGTTAAACCATCATTTTTGTTCCAAATAGAAATAAATCATAACGTTAATCAAAATGCCACTGAAATATTAGCTAATCAACACAGAACTGCAAAGATCAGTGTGATGTATTGTCCCTACTGCTAGCTGAAGTGTATTCTGCTATGATTGGAATGTTGGCTGCGGTTTAATAAACCACGTTAACTCATGTTGGTGTCCGAGTGACATATTATGTTATACAGGCGAGATTAAAGATCTCAGGATAACAGGATGTTACTCGAGAAATTGGTTTATCGATAGAACATAGCTTAAGATTTTGCACTTGTACTTTCCTTAGATAGGGGGTAAACAAACTAACGGCATGGGAGCCAATACTAGATTATATCCAAATGCTGCATGGTGTAACCTAAAGGGTGTTTTTCCTCTTCTCCGTTGACGTCCTCTGGGCTCCAGGCAGCTCCCTTTCGCAGATTCATCTCTGACATCAACATCTTTTTGAATTTACATCATCTCTTATCATTTTACCCAATCGTGCCTCAAGACCAGCAGATTATGTAACAACACCACACGGCCGTCTATTCTCCGTTTAGTTTATTATCACAAAAGTAAGCAAATGCGTAAACATCTACCATTCCACTGACAGATATGCTAAAATTCACCAGTCCTTAATGCTAAATAGTAGCGTTAAATCATTATATTGTATCAAAGCATTTGGTTGTTATTGATTGTTTTGGTTGTTATTGAGCGAGCTACTGTAACTTGTCCCAATTTCCCCCCGGGGATCATTAAAGTCTTTCTGATTCTGATTCTGATTGCCATGATCAGAAAGGCTAGAGAGCGTTGCGTCTCCATGACGTTAGCCGTCCAGGGCAGGCCAGTCCAGGGTGCGTGCCACTCGGTGTCATATCGTGTCATCAGTTCCCTGAAGAAACGAACAACGATATGTGTTAGTGATGAATCGCTGTTAACGTTAACATCAAATCATCAATCATCAGACGTAGCACCCCAACCTCCAAATGTTGCTAACGTTAGCGTAACATCAGTTAATCCAATCAGTTACATTTAACGTGCAAACTGGCCTACCTGCACTTCATCCTCAGTCAGACATCTGCAGTAATTCTTCTTTCTTTTGGCAAATTGAATAGTCAATGGTTGCACCCAATATTCACCTTACAAAAACAGCAAAAAATCTGCGACCTCCACGCTAACTATTTAGCAATTGTAGTCCTAGCCGTTCGTGTTTACCAGGCGAGGCTACGTCATGAAGGCAAGTCGATCTGATTGGTTGGCGTTGGCACGCCCAGGCGGTGACAGACAGACGGTCCATCCAATCACCTGCCAAGTAGCTTGAAAAAAGTGACCGCCCTCTTCAGCAGGGTAGCTTGACCAAATCCAGATGGATGTCGTTTGTGAAACAGAATATGAAGCAAACTCATCAATCTGGCAGCGTCAGGTTAGCCATGACCTGCTTTTCTACAAAGTTTCGTGAAAACCCCTCCATAACTTTTTGAGATATCCTGCTGACAAACAAAAAAACAAACAGACAAACGGGGGTGAAAACATAACCTCCAGGCCAACTCCATTGGCAGCCGCAACGATAAAATTTTTAAAACTCTTAAGCATATTGTTACGGTCAGGGTCACTAGTTTGATCAATAACAATAATAAGGCTCATGTCTAGGGGGTAAACTAGCACCGGTGGCTCCGTAACATAGAAGAACAAGGCTGTTATCAACTGAGGGACGCTTGCTCACCTGGAGCTGGCTTGTGTAGTTGTGTCATGCGTGTAGTTTTGGGACAAACATTTGACAAAGACATCACAGAAAGAATCCCTAACAAACAAATAGGCTGTGATCATCTAGCAGGCTGACAGACACGCTGCTTAAAGTCGAACTGAACCTGTTCGTCACGTGCGTCGCAGTCCCTTTCAGACTGAAAACATAACTTGTCTGAGATCACAGGTCATAGTAATATGTTGATGATTTTATTTGACAATTCTGGGGACTGTATTGGGCTTTGGCCAATCCTGGCGTGTTCCGCCTCCAAATCGAGTGGGATTCGGCATGTTGTGGCGCTCTCCTCGGGAAGAGCCTGCTGATGCGAGGTTAGTGGCTGAGTGGAGCTCAGCGAGCCGCAGGCAGCCAGCTGCCTTCGTGTTGCCGAGCGGAGAGTGCAGTCCGTCGGCCTGGAATCTTCGATGTGCGACCCCAGACAACCAACCTCTCAAGCGTGCGCCTTTATCGCTGCTGTAAATACGATATTCCTGGAATGCGCGTTTTAACGAGCCAGTTGCATTTCTTTGCATTCTTAGACATTACCGTTTTTTCTTTTTTGTTCATGTTTCATACAATTGGCCAAGTTAGTAGTTAGTTTATGGGATATGAATTCTGCCAGATGACAGGCACTAGGCACCATTTTCTCTTTCTTTTGGAAGAGAAAATTATCCTGAAATGAAGATTTGATTGACAGCTGCCATGTCGTGATATGATTAGTTAAAATGGGGTAGAAATTTGATAGTACTAGGTGACGTCAACAAACTGTACTGTTATCAATGAAATCTTGAAAAATGAACTTTTGATGTGAAAAGTGTGAAAAACTAAAGAAATTAGATGTTTGTGATTTTTTTGCATACATTATTAAATAGGTGCACTGCATACCCAGGTATTTGAACTAAAAGAAAAGAAAAGTCATTTTTGGGTTCAGCTATATATGGCCTATCTGGACAAAGGTGTTCCCTATTATGAGCTGACGTCACCTCCTTTGACAGACAACCAACAATATAAATGTGACCAGATGGATGCTAATAATACTTTTGGATGAATCAAAGTGACAACGTACTTTCATGTTTTGCTTGTTTACATTAGATCAGACCCTTTCCCAGCCTGTGACATTGTTTCAAGTCAAACTGATAAAAGGAACCCGCTAAATCACGTTTAGTATTTATAGTATAGTCACCCATTTAGCAGTAATCTATTTAGCTAGGGCAGATGAAGAGAGGCGGTGGCCGGCGTGGCCGCAGCCGCAGCGCTGTTGGGCGTCCGCAACACTCAGATTCCCTGCCTGGGCCCAGTTCCAGCACGCACCCCGGTCCACGCCAGCGGACAATTGAAGAGACCATGGGGCTGCTGACCCTGCCCAGGGTCCAGATGGAGCCTGTGGTCGAAACAGAGTCCGACCCAGAGTTCTCAGATGGCGACGATGGCGAGGAAGACGCGGGCGTTTCTTTTGTTGTTGCTCCACGACGGAGCGCCAGGGCGACGAAGGCTCCCCTTCACAGCGTTCTGATCCGTCTGACACAGATGAATCGGAGGAGGAATGGGTGCCACTTCGAGAGAGCGATGACGATGGTAAGAAGTAGCCTATTTTTTGTGAGATGAAATGATCACACACAGCCGTAAACTTAGCGACTCGACTAGCTCTGTGTTGTGCAACGTTGTGCAGAAGGTATGTACTGTTTTATTGTGATCGATACGTTAGTGACGATCATGTGCGGCCATTTGGTTGCCTGCAGCTGCCTGTGTGATTCCTGTGTGTGTGTGTGTGTGTGTGTGTGTGTGTGAGAGAGAGAGAGAGAGAGAGAGAGAGCGAGAGAGAGAGAGAGAGAGAGAGAGAGAGAGAGAGAGAGAGAGAGAGAGAGCGCATAAGGGTTCATTTGGTTCCATTTGTTTATGCTTTTATCAAGCTAAGCTAAAAATCCACATGGCAACTGTAAAAGTAAATTATTTATTTGATTTTGTGCACATATTTATCATACTTTGATATTTTGTGTTTTCAGACTCTGAGTCGATGGAGTCCAGTCCTAGTCCCAGTCCTGTGGGTAAGGACAAAAAGTTTCTCATCACACTTACCACATACAAAAAAAGATGTTATTGTATTGTAAATACATGTATTGTAATATATGTATTTTTTATGATATGTATTTTATGGTAATTATGTATTTCTATTCTATAATTTACAGGTCACCCACATGGAAAGGGACGTGGCTCCCCCTATTTCGGAAAGACCATGTCTCGAAATAGGTCCCAACTTATTCTGAGGTTCTTCCATTTTACTGACAATACTGTAGCAAACCCAGGTGGCAGATTGTTCAAGGTCCGTCCAGTCTTGGACTATCTGGTAAATAAGTTCCAGGAAGTAAAAGTCAGTAAAAACTTTTTTTTTATTTTTTATTTATTTTTTTGGGAAAACAAATACTGTATATGTCTGATGTGTCACTGAGGCAAAAAATAAAAGGCTCAAAAGAGAGTTCTGCTTGAAACGGTGTCCTTCACTAAAAACCTATTTTTCTCCTATTTCTGTTCCAAGGAGGGCATTTTTAGTGAAAACAAGCTAACTTCCACTGCTTGTAACTAAACAAAAGGAAACATGGTAGACTTTCAGTTTTTTACAAGGGGTAAGAAGAGAGTCTCTGCTTTATTGTGAGATATGTTGTGTAATTTTATTCCTAGCATAGAATATTCTGTGGGTCCTGGAAGATCAGGAAATATGCTCAAAATCCTGGCACTGGGAGCACACAGACCGAAATGACCCTGGCAGAGAATGAGTTAAGGGGAGAGACCCTGAACCAACTATACATTTACCCGGTTACTGTTGTGACCAAATATCCCCACTCAAGTTGACAAGACAGATAGAGGCTTTTGTGCATACAATCATTTGACACTTTATTTAGATAGCAGCAGAAAGATAGCACTATGTCTGTACCAACACGCTCATCGACCGGGGGGGGCAATAGCAATTTACAAATAATCACACAGCACACTGATAACATTGAACACTGTTAAAACACTGCACACTAATAAAATTGAACACTCCGTTAAAACACTGCACACTAAAAGTGGGGAAGGGACAAGCACGGTCATCAATGTGAAGGTACAAATAAGTGAGGACTCTTTATAAACTGAACACAAGGGAGGCACCTGGGATACTAAAATAAACTAAATGGAAGAAAAGAACAGTGGCTGCCCTGCTGACCACGGTCCTGTGTGTCACCAGTTCAGCCTACAATACACAAAAGCACCAATTAGTCACTGAGCACCCATCATCATTACACAACACATACACCATACTGGCAAGCCCAACTCCCTACCTCCTAGGCCCGAGGCACCTGTGTACCCAACAGGTAGGAGCGTGGGCTGACCAGGGTCTGGGTCTGGTCTGGCACTCTACAACACAACACAGAAAATAATATTGTTTAAACATCACAAAACGGTATTGGTTGCTATCAGACATAATGAACAGGTTAATTCCTACCTCAGACTCTGCTAATGCACATATGGCAGTGTGTGGTTTCTGGTTCCCCCACAACTCCTGCTGCACAGCACCACCAGAGATTCTGGAATTGCAGCAACAGCCAGTACTCATAAAACTCATAAAACAAACAAATAAAGCGTAACCCAAAATGTCTAAACATTCTGTGACATACCTCTGTAGTTAGTTGCACACACGGCGCTGACCACCCGGAAACAGGGACACACGACGGACGAGAACAAACATGAATGTCTCTGATCTCACGGGATCTGCTCCTTACCATATATAGGCTGCTTTCGCCTGCTCTGGGCTCCCAGGTCCTAGAGTCCCACCCCTCACATAAATATAAATATGAATCACACACACACATGGGCTGTGAGGGGCTGACTGTAACAATATTAAAGTACATGCATAATCCCCAAAAAATCAACAAATGAAGAAAATAGTAGAATATGATAACAAAACATGAATTTAAAGATGTCTGTCTTCACTAGAACTATCTATATAACATTTGTGTTTCCAGAGGTCAGCACCACAGGCAGAGAGCAGAATCTCCAGTACCCAGCTGTCTGTCTATGAAGAGTGACCGGTCTAAAGATGATTTTCTAAACTTCAGTAATGAACCTGGACCTTCAGACACAAGGTAAGTGGACTGGTGCGTGTAAAATAGAAAATAAAATGGCTTGTCAGCCCATGTGTGGACTGTTCTGGCTATTGACATTATTCTCAATAAAGATTTGTTTGAAAGCTCAGAAGTTTTGTTTCCTTCTCTTGCTCTCTCTCACACATACACTGTCCAGTGACCAACCTGTGAGCTGTGGCCCTCTGGTGGTCTGCGGAGGTATTGCAAGTGGGCCGCCAAATCATTTGGATTGTGTGTGTGTGTTTACATTAAACACATTTTAAAACCCCTTGCTGATGGACAGCTCCTTGAAAACTGTAAAACTGAAAATGCTGAACATGTTTCAGCTGCTGTGTTAGTGACTGTGGAAAAATATAAAGTGCTGAGTACACTTTCTTTTTTATGGAGTTGGAGGTGGGCTGCAAAAAGTTTTGAGATTTTCAAGTGGGCCCTGAGTTGGAAAAGGTTGGGAACTGCTAGTCAGCAGTACTAACAAGCTAACAGCAAAAACTATATAACGTTAAATCAGAACAAAACAGGCAGCTGAAGATGAGGGTTAGGGTTAGGGTAACCCTAACCCTAACCCTAGGGTTGTCGATATTTCCTGCCATTGTTTTTCCTCATTCATATCAGACATGATAGGAGGAGGAAACCAAGTAGTTACTTATAATATTTTCAACATTTGAATAGGCGCCGAACCAAAACACGTTTATTACAGATTTATGACTAGAAAAACTTGACACATACTTCTGAGCTCCATCTCAAATTAACCTTCAGGTTCCCAGCTTTCAGATGATGTGTGCCACTTCTATATGGCATAATACTGTTGACCCGCTATCTTACTAAATATCCCCTGTCCTGTGTTAAGAAAAAGAGACAAAAATGTGTGCCTGGTAGGGAACGTTGGGGTAGAAAAGGAATTGTCAGTGGACCTGCACCCTGCTGGTTTGCCTCCTATCTATCTAATTACTCCTACCAGTTCTCCTGGAGGATATCTCTGTCCAGAACATGCACTCTTAACTCTGTGTGTGTGTGTGTGTGTGTGTGTGTGTGTGTGTGTGTGTGTGTGTGTGTGTGTGTGTGTGTGTGTGTGTGTGTGCGTGCATGCGCATGCGTGCATGCATGCATGCGTGCATGCGTGTCTCTCAATGTTTTCTCCACAGAGTTTCCCATCAAAGCAAAGAGGTTCCCAGTGGTCAGTCTGCCCAGAAGCATCAGACAGACTTGGACTCCATATTTATGGTGTGTAAATAAATAAATGAACAACAACAGCTTTGACTTTACATTTTACTTCAGCTACAAATGAAATACAAAACAACCTCCAACAAGTCTCCAAGCTGCACTCTTTAGAGCAGCGGACTTTCACTCTATGATGGATCTGATGTTGTGTTCCATGACTTCAGTCAGAAAGTTCAATTCATATGTTGCAGCTGCTTCTGGAGAACATCGTCACCTTTGTGAAGAAGGAGCTGAAAAGGTTCAAGAGGGTTCTGAATGCAGAGTACCAAGAATACTCAGAGAGTCAGAGGGAGGATGAGGAGGTTGTAGATGGTGAGGAGGAACAGCAGAGGAGGAGCAGCACAGAGGGTTTTCTAAACATCACACTGCTCTTCCTGAGGAGAATGAAGCAAGAGGAGCTGGCTGAGGAGCTGCAGAGAAGTAAGAGGCTTTAACAGCTTTAACATCATGGAGAGAGATGGTGGAGAATGCGTGATTCATTGTCTGTTAGAGGCAGTTTTTGTTTTCAAGACAATGACGTCACCTATAGGTGAAAGATTGGCAAAAGAATATAGGAGCAAATCATTTGGGACGCCCCATCTAATTCATTTGAATCAGGTGTGCAAGCCGTAGCTGGAAGATGACATCTGAGTTCTCAATCGCAACAAAGACAAAAAGTAGAATATGATCAAAACAAGTGTATAGAAAGGAGAACATTTTGAGTTTTTCTCCTTTTGATTTCTTTTGACTTGTAAAGACCTGTTTTACTTTTCAGAATGTATTTGAGTCATTATTTGTTTGGAATAAGCCAAATAATCTAAGCCAACAAGGAGACAAGATCAACAAACTGCAAGTAGCCTACCTTTGTGTTGGAACTTTATGCCATATAGTGGCTATAGTTTAAAATAAAATAAGCCATAACAATGTCCAAACTCTCAAAATCTAAACATTTGCCAAACAAGATTTATTCATTTCAAGATTGAAAGGTCAATGAGCGAAATCCCTCTGGATAATCTGGTAAAATTATTAATTTGTTAATGTCAGTGTAATACACTGAACACAGTGGTGCACACTGGGAAACAAAACAGCACCACAGCAGTTGCTGTCATGGAGTGGAGATACACATTTACAAAAACATGTTCACATTTCTCATGTTTCCCAAAACATCTGCTCATTGATGTTGTTTTTCTTTGTTCTTTCAGAAACTCTTGATGCCATCTGCCAATCTGAACTCAAATCCAGTCTGAAGGACAAGTTTCAGTGTTTGTTTGAGGGGATTGCTAGAGCAGGAAACCCAACACTTGTGAATCAGATGTACACAGAGCATTACCTCGCAGAGGAAGGGAGTGGAGAGGTCAATGATGAACATGAGGTCACACAGATTGAAGCAGCATCCAGGAAACCAGTGAGATCAGAAACAACAATCAAATGTGAAGACATCTTTAAACCCTTGCCTGGAAGAGACAAACCAACAAGAACATTAATGACAAAGGGAGTGGCTGGCATTGGAAAAACAGTCTTTACACAGAAGTTCACTCTGGACTGGGCTGAAGACAAAGCCAACCAGGATATACAGTTCACATTCCCATTCACTTTCCGAGAGCTGAATCTGCTGAAAGGAAAAAAGTTCAGCTTGGTGGAACTTATTCATCACTTTTTTCCAGAGACCAAAAGAATCTGCAGGTTTGACAAGTTCCAGATTTTGTTCATCTTTGATGGTCTGGATGAGTGTCGACTTCCTCTGGACTTCAAGAACAACGAGATCATGACTGATGTCACAGAGTCTACCTCAGTGGACGTGTTGCTGACAAACCTCATCAAGGGTAAACTGCTTCCCTCAGCTCGCCGATGGATAACCACACGACCTGCAGCAGTCAATCAGATTCCTCCTGAGTGTGTTGATGTCGTGACAGAGGTGAGAGGCTTCACTGACCCACAGAAAGAGGAGTACTTCAGGAAGAGATTCAGAGATGAGCAGCAGGCCACAATAATCATCTCCCACATCAAGAAATCACGAAGCCTCCTCATCATGTGCCACATCCCAGTCTTCTGCTGGATCACTGCTAATGTTCTGGACCATGTGTTGAAAACCAGTGAGAGAGAAGACCTGCCTAAGACCCTAACTGAGATGTACATCCACTTCCTGGTGGTTCAGTCCAAACAGCAGAACATCAAGTACCATGGGAGAGCTGAGACAGATCCACACTGGAATACAGAGAGCACGAAGATAATTCTGTCTCTGGGAAAACTGGCTTTTGAGCAGCTGGAGAAAGGCAACCTGATCTTCTATGAAGCCGACCTGACAGAGTGTGGCATTGATATCATAGCAGCCTCAGTGTACTCAGGAGTGTTCACACAGATCTTTAAAGAGGAGTGTGGGCTGTACCAGGACAAGAAGGTCTTCTGCTTTGTCCATCTGAGCATTCAGGAGTTTCTGGCTGCTGTTCATGTCAATGTCTCATTCATCAACTCTGGTGTCAATCTGCTGTCAGAAGCCTCATGGTGGCATAAGCCATTGAGAGCCAAATCAGCATTAAAATACCTCTCCCAGAGTGCCGTGGACAAGGCCTTAAAGAGTTCAAATGGACACCTGGACTTGTTCCTCCGCTTCCTCCTGGGCCTTTCACTAGAGACCAATCAGACTCTCCTACAAGGTCTGCTGAAACATACAAGTAGCTCACAGACTAATCAGGAAACAGTCCAGTACATCAAGAAGAAGATCAGAAAGAATCCATCTCCAGAGACAAGCATCAATCTGTTCCACTGTCTGAATGAGCTGAATGACCATTCTCTAGTGGAGGAGATCCAAACGCACCTGAGATCAGGAACTCTATCCACAGACAAACTCTCCTCTGCTCTGTGGTCGGCTCTGGTCTTCATCTTACTGACATCAGAGGAAGAACTGGACATGTTTGACCTGAAGAAATACTCTGCTTCAGAGGAGGCTCTTCTGAGGCTGCTGCCAGTGGTCAAAGCCTCCAATACATCTCTGTATGTGCATGGTTAACTAAACATATTCAATATATTAAATGTAAGATTCATACAGAAAAAAATAGATTTTCAAACTTTTAAACCGTTAATTCTCCTCCAGGCTGAGTGACTGTCAGCTGTCAGAGAAAAGCTGTGAAGCTTTGGCCTCAGTTCTCAGCTCCCAGTCCTCTAGTCTGAGAGAGCTAGAGCTGAGTAACAACAACCTTCAAGATTCAGGACTGAAGCTGCTCTCTGCTGGACTGGAAAGTCCACACTGTAGACTGGAGATTCTCAGGTAAGATCAGGTTATGATACTTCTGGTTAAAAACAACATGTAACTGTAATATTAACTCATTCATGGCCAGTTTAGGACTGCCAATATTTAGCACAGGCCAAAGATTTTCATAATTGTTGGTCATCTTTCAAGACCCACAGTAAATTATCTATTAGCACCAGAGTGATTTGCAATACCTCAAAATGAAGATGTACGTCTCTGGGTTCACCAGGGAAAAAAAGTGAGCTTTTAGCATGTTCTGTACTCTACTTATAGCCATTTATATACACCCTGTTTTCACCAAAAAGGTCTCTCTGAGAAGACAAACAGGAGAAAAGGCCATTTTTGTAAAGGACACAATCTCAGGCAGAACTCGCTCTCAATTCTTTTATTTTGAACTGTATTGACATCAGACATGTAAATATTATTCGTTATGACACAAATGACAAAAAAATGGATGTGGATCCAGAAAGCTTGGGCCCTATTCTCCCACAGGCCTTCGGTGCTAAAACGGGCCTTAAACGCAAAAAAACGTGCCTTGCGCCTGCCTCGGGAAGATATCAATATGGCTTTACGCTGCCAAATGCTCTTTAGGCCGAATGGGCGTGGCACAGTCCCAGAATGGGCGAGAATGGGCGTTTCGGCCTTAAATACCAGCCTAATGATATCTTCCGACCTGGCGTTAATTTAGCGCTGAGCGCTTTTCAAAACCAGGCCTATTCAGTGCGCCGGGGACAGGATAGTGAATGGAGAATAGAATATAGAAAAAAATAGTTTAGAATACAATAGAATATAAGATTGGAAGATTACAGCATGCAGTGGCAACCCTTCTCAGGCTTTGGGTAAAGCTGTAATGCACAGTTGATTTATTTAGTTTAGGCTATCATAATAATCCCCATTTATGATCCAGACACACACCAGCAGAGTTATATCTGTCTTTGATCTTTTTCAAATGGGATAGCTGTCTAACTACACATATTTGATGTATAAAAAAAATCGTTTTGGAACATTTTGATTAGCAATATTAACGTTGTATTAATATAGCTCAACGTTTTATTACCCCCCCCCCGCCGAAATTAGCTACTAATATTACTAATATTCCTAATTAATATGTATTATTATTTCATTCAGATAATTGACATTATAGGCATGTATATCATTTAATGTGAGAGAAAGGGAGAGAGAGAGAGACAGAGAGAGAGAGAAAGAAAGAGAGAAACTGGAGAAACTTTTGTGTAGCGCTTCTTCAAACCCCACTCTTCATTACAGCTATTCATTGTCTGTTGTATTTATTTTTTCTGTGTGCAAAGCATAGTAGTTATAATTATTCGGCGTCAGCGGGGTAATTCCCCTCCCCAAACAGTGCGCGATGGTACATTTGAACCTGAATGGATAGATGAATAAACGACTTAAGTAAAGAGTTGGATATATAGGCCAATAAAGTAATCAGATCCAGTAAAAGTGATAGGTGTCATTCAGAGGATGTTGCATCATGCAGTGGGGGAGAAGAGAGAAAACGATATCATTCTGGCCAAACTTTTATCTAATCTCATGACATCCAGCCATAGGCTATATTTTTTTCTATCCGATGCGTTTAGAACATTCTTTTCACTTTGATCTTGCTATAGTGTAGCGTATTTACATGCTTGCAGTATTTAAAATGCAGTTAGATTGGTTTGAGAAGCATAATAATATGATAATATGGAATAATAGCCTATATATGGAGACAGACAGACGGGATGAAGGGAGGGGGGGGGGGAGCAGAGCGCTTGGCTTTGTCTGGTTTTACTGGACCACTGGAATTGGAGCTTAAAAGGCAAGCGTGTGATTCGTTTATTGCACTTATCCAATGAGCAGACGGTGCATAATTGTACGCTTAAAAGGCGTTGTTGTAATGCTTTAGGCTGCGTGTAGCGCCAACACCAAGATATCAAGTGCGCTGGTCCACGCCCACTGATCAGCACTGCGCCAGGCGCTCGGCGTAGTTTCTACACCGATACAACGATAGGGGCCCTTCTCTCTGTAGCAGAGCTCAGTCCCTATCGCCTCCTCTTTTCAAAGTTGCTAGAACTTCAATTCCCTGAAACCTGAGTGAACACACATCATGGCCAGCAGAATTAAAATGTCTCACCACTGAAGGCTTTTCGGCCCCTATCTTCCCACTGGCCTTAGGCGCTAAAACTGGCGTTAAACGCAAAAAACGCGCCTTGCGCCTGCCTCGGGAAGATAGCATCATGGTTTTAGGCCCCGAAATGCGCTTTACGCCGAAGAGGCGTCGCGCAGTGCCAGAATAGGCCAGAATGGGCTTAAATACCGGCCTAACGCTATCTTCCTCCCTGGTTTTAATTTAGCGCTTATCGCTTTTCAAATGGAAAAAAAGCTGATCTTCGCCGGGGATATTACTGTGCTCTCTCTCACTCCCTCTCTCTCGTACATCAGACAGGCACAATGACCGATGAAAAAAAAGTTGTTATACCGTAGTTTTGAGCCCCTGTCATTCAGAGGCTGTTGCATCTGTGCAGTGGGGGAGAAGAAAAGGTAGCGAGAGAAAATGATATCATTCTGCCCAAACACTGCGACGGCTCCCCTACCAAAGCCACATGTGAAATCTCCCAGCATGCATTGAGGCTAATACATTTAGACAAGAAATAGCAACCAAATCAGCCTAAACAGGCTAAGTGGTAGATAGAAATAATATTTATGTTAACACAACATGCAATTATAGAACATTTCAATATTGGACATAATAAAACATAAAAATCAAAACACAACCCTATGTGAAACATATATGTAATCCAGGTGGTATATGTATCCCTCGCAAATACAACGTGATATAGACGGGTGACAGCCGTAACACAGTTCTACTGTGGTTCTACTGTGATGTCCGCTCCAGCAAGACTTGGCTTAGGCTACTTCACACGTACTTTCACAATAAAAACACATTTATGCAATGACTTTACATAATGTAGGCTATATTTATGTGCATCATTTAGCCTGTGCAGCAGGTAGTCTACAAGTTATAAAACTACCTGCCCTGAATGAGCAGAGTGGGGGTGCTTGTTCACTATTGTGAAAGTTATGTGTTTACAACATAAAGATCATGGAATTGGATCGTATCAGGAATGTCACCGATAGTTAACGTTCTATTTGTAGGCCACAGGGAGACTGCATCAGCCCTGCTGAACAGATCTGTATTTGCCTGGCTGTAGGTTGAATCGTTTTAGTCAGGCTATGATCTGTGATGTGCTGAGATATCCAAATTGGCAGAGATTACAGCATAAAGCCGCAACCTGCGGACTGGATCGAGTGGATCGGAGCTTCGAAAGGAAGAATGTCATTGAGTAACTGCAGTTCACCAATGAGCACAGTTGTGAATAATTATATGCTTAAAAGGCATGGTTATAATGGTTAAGGTGCTAATTTAAGGCCGTTGCAACGATAGAGCCCTTTGTCTTTGTTCCGAATAGTGCTCTTGTGTTCTGACATATGAGTTTTTAGCTCTCTTGTGGTTTTACCGACATAACACAGTCCACAAGGACACTTCAAAAGATAAACAACAAACCTGGTCTTACATGTAATTATACTATTGATATTGTGGGTGTAACTATAATACTGTCTGCTGATTTCTGATACATGTTTTTTTTTGCACACACCAATACACACAAACAAAAGAGCCACAGATGTAACAGATAGACAGGGACAAAAACAAAGATAACTTACAATTTGTAGAGTAGAGCATGCAGATCACTTGAATATCATGTTTCCCTGGAGGTGGGGGTTTGGCCTCAGGTGTCATCTTGTAGACATGAACATGTGAAATTGAGAATGACAAATTTCATGGGTGAAATTAGACTCTCTTGTACCGAATTTGAAACATAGTTCAGAGTGCAGATCAAGCCAGTAAAACTGATACAGCACGGTGCTCAAGAGGCATAATGTAGGTGCCACCCACATTATGCCTCTTGATGTGTTGTTATTTGAAATGATATCACGAGTATTATTTATTTTAGATATTTTCCTATGAATCGTATAGGGCTGGATGATATAGACAAAATCAACGATTGCAATATTTTTGACCAAATACCTCAATATTGCAACAATACTGTAGGGATGAATATTGGTGCAAAATATGTACACAATGAGATTAAAAGATAATAATCATCAGGAATGTGGATATAATAACTAAGTGGGTAAAGCCAAATATTAAAACAGCTAGAACAGTCTGGTAAGTCCAGCAATTTACACCACTTAACTGTTATGCAGCCTTTAAAACCACGAAAAGAAACACTTATGCCATATCATATTAGAATATCCAAAATCTAAGACGATATCTAGTCTCACTCATATCATGATATCGATATATTGACCAGCCCTATATTGGTATCGAAGTGAGAAATTCTAGTATTGTGACAGCCCTTATACACAGTCTACACAACTTTGTTGCAGTTACAATTTCAAGCGGCTGCCAGACTGTGGCCTTTGGCCACAAGCAGAAGTGTCATGCCCTTTGAAACTGAGGGAGCAGTTGCCCCCTCACATTTGAGTTTTATTTTATTTATTTATTTATTGCAAAATTCATGGTGGTCATTAGTAGAATCCCATTTTCAAACACGTGAAAATGAAATGCTGTTAGTTATAGGCATAGTTTGCATAGCAAGTTAGTTGGCTATTGTATCAGGCTGCTAAGGTTAGCAGTGTAATGTTAGCAATCGTTCAACCGTGCTGTTTACACACCAGGAGAGACTTAACATTTTCCAGAGTGTCTGTGGCTGTGCCGAGCATGGTGTGGTGTAAAGGGCAGTGTTGCCAACTCCTTTCCAAGCAAAGTCGCTATTGGCTGCTCAGAAGGTCACTAGAAGTCGGTAAATGACGTCACATGCTAATTTTGCATGTCAAATTATGCTTAGAAAACACGCCTCAGTGTAGCCAGTGTAATCATTGACTGAATGGTTGTAATATTAAGTGCTGAGTGACTCCACCCGCCCGGGCCAGATTCAGCATACGCTGTTAGAAATTACAAGTAAACCGTATCTTGCTGCTCTCTCAGTGGAGGAGAGGGACTGCACTGAAGCGCTGTGTGTGTCAGACAGGCAGAGATGAGGAGAGAGAGAGAAAACCCAAGGCAGCCGCACCAATTTAAAGGCAAAATCCATTAAATTCAACAGATTTGGTTGTTCTCCCCAGTTCCCCTGGTCAGAAAAAGTCACCAGATTTGTCACTAGGCACATTTCGGAAATAAAGTCGCTAGGGGGGTCTGAAAAGTAGCTGAATATAGCGACAAAGGCGCTAAGTTGGCAACACTCGTAAAGGCACAATGTGACTTCCTGTTCCTGACGCAGGGCGGGGGATTGGCTGCCTTCAAAATAAAAGTTCATTATGTTTGTCACTTTTCATGAATGGTAAAAACTGGGGAATATGGGACAACATTAGCACACATGTTCATTGGGACCATTCTATTAAACATGCACCAACACTATACTGTGACATAGACATTTAAAACGATGCTGAAAAGTGAAAAACTTAACTTGGCAATTTTATTTTGAAGGGAGGGTGTTTAGTGAAGTATTTTGACTAAATACAACACTGTATGGGTTAATGAGTGTGTATATGTATAAAGAGTCTATAACATTATATATGCATACCCTAAAAGAAATAATGCACAATATCTTGTATTTTGAACAATGCAGAGTAATCCAGGTATTAAGATTTACTGTGTAGAGATAAGAACATACATTTTATTGTTATATGACAGATTGAAATTGTGTTCCATTTACATCCTCCCAAAATCATTTTTATCAGTGGGTGTCTGTGTGTGTGGAGGGGTTGGGAGTGTCTGTGTGTGTGTGTGTGGGGCGGGGGGGAGTGGCGTGTCAGCGACATCATGATTCGTGACACAAAAGGTGACGCAAATCATGACTGACAGACACCGCCCAACCGCCGGTCCACCTAGGTAATTTTATTATAGTATTACTTGAGGGACAATGCGCATTACTGTAAATGTGCCAGTGTTAGCAAGATGGCTAATTTTCAACTACTGTCCTTTGGAACTCCAGTTCGATTGCCAGTGCCACACACACACACACACACACACACACACACACAC
The DNA here is from genome assembly GCF_964638095.1 of Poromitra crassiceps. Taxonomy (NCBI): domain Eukaryota; kingdom Metazoa; phylum Chordata; class Actinopteri; order Beryciformes; family Melamphaidae; genus Poromitra; species Poromitra crassiceps. Next base: position 69,277,072 of record NC_139626.1, on the reverse strand, counting down.
ACACACACACACACACACAGACAGACAGGCACTGACACGAGTAGAAACAAAAATCACAGACAAGAATGATTTTAAAAGAGAATACAATTTTCACAATTTATTTTCTTGCCCTTCAGGCTGAGTGGCTGCCAGCTGTCAGAGAGAAGCTATGAAGCTCTGGCCTCAGTTCTCAGCTCCCAGTCCTCTACTCTGAGAGAGCTGGACCTGAGTAACAACGACCTGCAGTATGTGTTTGACCTGAGGAAATACTCAGCTTCAGAGAAGGCTCTTCTGAGGCTGCTGCCAGTGCTCCAAGCCTCTATTAAAGCTATGTAAGTGGATAGATAACTGGATATATTAACTTCATTAAATGTGATGTGAGTACAAAATGGAAAACATAGCATAACTAATTCTCCTTCAGTCTGAGTGGCTGTCAGCTGTCAGAGAAAAGCTGTGAAGCTCTGGCCTTAGTTCTCAGCTCCCAGTTCTCTATTCTGAGAGAGCTGGAGCTGAGTAACAACAACCTTCAAGATTCAGGACTGAAGCTGCTCTCTGCTGGACTGGAGAGTCCACACTGTAGACTGGAAACTCTCAGGTAAGATCAGGTTATGATACTTCTGGTTAACAATATGTTATAATATTGTCTGCTGATTTCTGATAAATGTTTTTTGTAGTTATACATTTTCAGCATCCGTCAAGCAAGATGAACAGGTAAAAATGTCTGTTTTGTCAGGTTGACTCAAAACAAGCTCACAGATAAATGTGGTAAGGAGTTGTCATCAGTTCTCAAGGTGAGGGAGCAAATGAGCCCTCACAGTGGTAGAGCTGTGTATGCAAGCTGCAGGGTGAGCTAGCAATCGAGTGCAAGGTGAGCGAAAGCGAGAGGTGCCTAGTAAGTTAAAAAGCTGCAAGATCTGATAGAGAGAGGGAGAGACAGATAGAGAAGGACGGAGGGGAGAGAGAAGGGGTTTGGATGGGAGGAGAGAAGAGATAGTGATCCACAGAAGTGTCAATTGACATGAGGGATCCTGCCGCTTTCCCCAGCATTGCACATCTATAGGCGTGCCTCTTGATGAACAGCAATGACATTGGATGAATTGAAGAAACACGTTCAATCGTGGGCTGTCCTTCCCTGGTTTGAAGTGTTGGGGAAATACTTGTTTCAAACTTTCTCTTCGACTATAAAAATGGCTCAGCCAAATGTATTTCTGAAAACAACAGTTGATGCCTACAATAAACCATGAAGTGACAGTTTTCTCCATCTGCCTTTGTTTTGGATTTACAATGATTAGCTTAAGCGATCGTATACCGGTTTCCGGGAGGCGGCGTGCTGCACGCACCTCATTTGCATAAAGTTGAGCAAGAACTACTTTGTGCAAATGAAGAAGCAGCTACCCAGACAATCTCTCTCGAAATGCCCTGTTTCGCTACCAGAAGGCATTGCACGTTGCACGACAGGCAGGCAGGTGATGATCCTGGACACAAGAAAGGCTAAACACAAAAAACACTAGGAGGAAGTCACTAGAAATAGATTTGGCCTTGAGCGTATCTACCACTGTGGTGAAGACAATCTGGCAACAATTGATGGTTAAAGACGCAGGGTAGATGAGATGATGAGCAGTGAGCAGACCGGTGTGTAGGATGAGCTGAGCCAGAAGCCAGGAGAACGAGGAAGAGAGACCATGCACATACCAATACACACACAAACAAAACAGAGAGAGACAGGGGACAGAGCCACGGGTGTAACAAATAGACAGGGACAAAAACAAAGATAACTTACAATTTGTAGAGTAGAGCATGCAGATCACTTGAATGTGTATGGTTATGTGCATGGTTAACTAGATATATTCAATATATTATATGTAATATTGATACAGAAAAGTGTAGATTTTCAAACTTCTTCTTGCTCCAGGCTGAATGACTGTCAGCTGTCAGAGAAAAGTTGTGACGCTCTGGCCTCAGTTCTCAGCTCCGAGTTCTCTAGTCTGAGAGAGATGGACCTGAGTAACAACGACTTTCAAGATTCAGGAGTGACACTGCTCTCTGCTGGACTGGGGAGTCCACACTGTAAACTGGAGACTCTCAGGTTATGATACTTCTGGTTAACAATATGTTGTAACTATAACATTGTCTGCTATTTCTGATAAATGTTTTTTGTACTCATAGGTTTTCAGCATTTGTCAAACAAGGTGAACAAGTAAAAATTTCTGTTTTGTCAGGTTGACTCAAAACAAGCTCACAGAGAAATGCTGTAAGGAGTTGTCATCAGTTCTCAGCTCCCAGTCCTCTAGTCTGAGAGAGCTGGACCTGAGTAACAACAACATCCAAGATTCAGGACTGAAGCTGCTCTCTTCTGGACTGGAGAGTCCACAATGTAGACTGGAGACTCTCAGGTAAGATCAGGTTATGATGCTTTTGTGTAACAATTTGTTGTAACTATAAGATGGTATGCTGTTTTATGATGGATCTTCTTCTTTGTAGTCATAATTATTCTACATTTGTCAATGTGAACAAGTAAATAATTTATATCGTTTACAACAGGTTGAATCAAAACAAACTCACAGAGAAATGCTGTAAGGAGTTGTCATCAGTTCTCAGCTCCCAGTCCTCTAGTCTGAGGGAGCTGGACCTGAGTAACAACGACTTACAAGATTCAGGACTGAAGCTGCTCTCTGCTGGACTGGAGAGTTCACACTGTAGACTGGAGACGCTCAGGTAAGATCAGGCTATGATGCTTTTATGCTTTTATGCTTTTAAATGCTGTAAGGGGTTGTCATAAGTCATTTTGTCTGAGTGAGCTAGACCTGAGTAACAATGACCTGCATGATTCTATGCATGTTTGATTTTTTTATTGTCCACTTTACACACATATTAGAAGAAGAATGTCTCAGAGGAGCCACCGAACCCACCGCTGAATACAGCAAGTTCAGTGACTCCTCAAGTACACCCCAGGTCCAATTCCATCAAAAACAGGGACCCAAAACGAGATTTTAATGAAGGGCGGCTCAAGGTGATTCACTCAGTAAAACAGCAACCCTATACGAGGGATCAGCCGAGCAGCATTTTGGTAAACAAACCACGTTCTCTGGGGAGAAATGCAATGGGACCGTATGGAGCCAGCTTTGAGTGCTCACTCTAGCCCCGGCTATGTTGTTTACATTTTCAAAACTGTTAGTTTACACAACTTTAACACAACATGCATACAGTACATTACTGTAGCATCAGGAGCATAAGGACAATATATATATATACATTAGGGCTGTCAATCGATTAAAATATTTATTCTGGATTAATCGCATGATTGTACATAGTTAATCCCGATTAATCGCAAATTAATCACACAATTTTTAATCTGTTCTAAATCTACCTTAAACCGGTGTTTTTCAAGTGTTTAATACTCTTATCAACATGGGAGTAGACGATTATGCTTGCTTTATGCGGATATTAGGGATGGGCCGATCCGATACTGGTATCGGGTATCGGCCCCGATATAGCACAAAATTCTAGATCGGGTATCAGTGGCAAATGGCCCGATCCATAGACCGATCCATAGGGGCCATTCTATTCACTCTAATTCTATGTGTGCACGCCTGGTACACTGTTTCCAAACAAGCTGATGTAGGCTAGGCAGGAGCAGCTAACAGCATGGAGCAAGCCAGAGGATCACCTATTTGGAGGTATTTCATGCTAGCTACGCCAACCAGTTTGACACAGGGCTCGACATTAACAGCTGCCCAGTTGATAAGGTGACATCACACACAGACCTTCTCTCTCCCTCTCTCATCTCCGTGATGCAGCCCTGCTTGATTAAGAGCAACTCCGACTCTGCAGCTAGTTAACAATCTTTAACGAGCAGCTGTTGCATGCTGTCCAGAGATGTGAAACGCTGTCCAGAGAGAATAACATGGACTGTCTATAACCCTGAAGTTTGCGTGAGGACATAGCCTACATGTAAGCTGTGATACTTATGTTATAATAATAATTCTACCTCATTCTGTTTGTTTGTTTGTTTGTTTAGCATAGCCTACTTGCCGACGTCTTGATTGACGGTTTAAGTACCCTACTTTTCAAATAAAGTTACCTTACCTTATTATCAGTGCTGTTCAGGCTAATGTAGGATTATGTAGGCTAATGTTGATTATTGTGTGGGAATAATATTAGCCTAATTCTGTATCATGTATTCGTGTATCGACACAGTTCAAATGTTTATTACTCTCCCTTATTAAGACAATCTGTTAATATGTGCTAAACAAGAGAGGTAATGTTAGTTACTTATCTCAATACACAGTGTACTTAGCTATTGTATAACATAAACAACTGTCATATTTGTTATATTTGGGTTTACATTAAACTCAAGAATATTTATTTCAGACCCTGTAATATCTGTATGTTCAACTCAGTTCATGGAAATAATCAAAGCTCAAACAACAAAGGATTCTCTGACAGGAATCATTTCCATATTGTACCACCAACCCATGCCAGTTGACTAAGTGCATAGTATTTTAATGACTCAAAATATAAGGTGACCAAGAATGGCAACCATATTACAGTTTTGGCAACCCAAAGCTGATGCCTAGCAACTGCGGAGTCGCAGGGCTGCATCGGGGAGATGAGAGAGAGAGTCTGTGTGTGATGTAATCTTATTAAGATCGATTTAAGGTTTTAGGAATATTAGAAACATGTTTATTTTGGGGTGCACATTTTCCTGTCCCTATTTTTTATATGCTAAAAATTTTAGCATATACAAAATATGCTGCCACTGAGGCAACCACAGGCCAATATATTTTTTTAAATGGTTGCCAGCCGTTAATGTCAAGCACTGGTATCAGATCGGTACTCGGTATCTGCCGATACTGGACCCCAACATATCGGATCCGTATCAGAGGCGCGAAAAAGGCGGATCCGAGCATCCCTAGTGGATATGATTATTATTATTGGAACAGTGACAGAGACTGTCCAGAATATTCTTCAGAATAACCTCAAGGGTGTGCATGCTGAACCATACTGTATACTGAAGTAGAAGCATATAGGCTACTGTAGTAGGCTGCATTATTAGCCCACTGGTTCATCTGAACAAAACAAACTAAGAGCACAGCTTAGAATGGCATTTATAAATGTATTTTGTAATATAGCAGCAGTGTTAGGCTAGTGAAGACTACAGTAAATATCGGCAAATGAAGACTAAATCTCAAAGACTAGATGCTGTTGAGATTTGAGGCCTCTTAATTGTGCCGAACAACATTGGAGAGCTTTGTGTTTGTGCAAAGAATATGGGTAGTATCATATTATGTAATTGGCCTTTGTTAGGCTATTGTTATTATTGCTACACTGTAGTTAGAATACTCACGCATCTCTGAGACTGCAGTGTCAGTCTCTTAATGAGTAGTCTTGCTGGCAAGACTAGTTAACGAGCCGCAGCTGGTGGGCGAGGGTACGCTCTCACCCCGCCTCGCTCACTCCCCGCCTCTCTCTCTCGCTGTCTTGGTCTCTCTCTCTCTCTCTCTCACTGTCTCACATCTTCTCAATTTGCAGGACGTGTGGAAAGTCATGAAAATGCTGTGCAGTCCCGCACAAAGCAGAGCATCTGCTCACCCTACTTGAAGCTGAACTTGTCATTATACCCTTTTCTTCCTCCTTTTCTGCTCCTCACGGAGATTTGTTTCTGCTTTACTTCTTGATTTCCAAAACTACGGGTGGACCAAGGCTCAAACATCACAGAAAGTGCATGCGTTAATCGGGCGTAAAAAAGAAATTGTAACGTTAAAAGGAATTTGCGTTAACGCGTTATTATCAGTTAACTTTGATAGCCCTAATATATATATATATATATATATATATATATATATATATATATATATATATATATAGTATTGTATAATGTCATATATCAATCTGTCACTAATCATGATGAAATAGGAGAAAAAACTAAAATAGGCGGTACAGTTGTATGGAGTTAAAATGGGTGGTACAGTGTATGGAGTTATATATATATATACGGTATATATATACCAGTCTCAATAATGATGAGGGGGGAGAGGGGGGGGTAATTGTATAACATTATATATCAGTCTGTCAATAATCTTGAACATGAAGAAAACATAATAGGGACAGTTGTATAACATTATGGGCTCTATCTTCCCAAAAGCGCTAATTTAGCATTTGCGCTCGTTTAACGCTGTGCGCAATGCAAATTGGGGGCGGACACAAGCACATGCCTGTGATAATTGTACTGGGCACTGGCTGCCCGATGCCAAAGCAGGCATTTCAGAGCTAAAATGTGGGATTGATGGCATTACCCTATCGTCAGCAGTGCGCAATTACTTTGCGCTAAGAGCTTTGAAAATGACCTTTTACGCGCAAATACCTCTCTGCGCTGGGTGCACTGCAAGGAGATTACGCCTGCGCTCCCAGCGCAGAGAGGTATTTGTGCAGTGGAAAGTGGAATTCCTTTTGGATATGTCATTACGCACAGCCTTGCTACGCCAAGACATCAAATTATGCTGCTAAAATTGGGTATTAGCAGATAATTCAGTGAGGCAATCAACTATAACTCACTGAGAAACATTTATCACATCGCAAAGAGGGAAATTAATTGAGAAAACTTGTTGGACAATGGACATAGGCTATTTACCTTCATAACCCGAAGGGTCGTTGGCACCACAGACGATCTGTCAATAAGCTCCCTCTGTCATCGCACGAGTGAGTACACTCTATTATGCATGGAGAGAATTACAGCATATTGCATGCCTCCGCAAACAGCCATTGCAAGACGGGAATCTGATTGGTTTTGATTGACGTAATGCCAGCCTTGCCTGGCCACGCCTGTGAATAATTCTGGTAGTTAAGACCGCCCAAATCCCGTTTGTGCAGGCATTTTGGGGCGCAGATGATTTTGGCACGGCTCTAATTTGCGTTTGCGACACATGCCGTGAACCTTTCTGCATCGCGGCCGAGAATTGCATCCCCAACATATTTCGGGGCTGTTTTAACTTAGAAATCAGCGAGGTCACGTCTACCAGACAATTAGATCACTTTTAAACAGTTACATTTCTGTATAAATCATTACAAGTATGCTCCCGTGAAGTGGGGATGCTTTTTTTTGCTGCTCGGCAGGGGAGCAAAACTCGGCAGAACACCTGGCGGATGGCGCAAGGCGGAATGCTATCTTCCGTGCCTTAAAGCACGCACAAACAGGTGCGCAAGCGCTATTAGGGGATAGCGCCGTTTGGAGATAGAGCCCTATATATCAGTCTCAATAATAATGAGCAAATATATCAGTCACAAAAATTAGCAAATAAAAAGATAAAAATGGATAGTTAGGCTATAAAGTTATACTTAGTTCTGTCAGTAATAAGGAAATAAGAGATCATGGCATGACAATGTGGAGTCCTTCCACTTCCTGGGATTCATCATCAGCCAGGACCTGAAATGGGAGCATCATCATCAGAGTTCTCATCAAGAAAGCACAGCAGAGGATGTACTTTGTGCGGCAGCTGAAGAAATTCAAAGTGCCAAAGGCAACGATGGTGCACTTCTACACATCCATCGTTGAGTCCATCCTCACCTCCTCCATCACCATCTGGTACACTGCTGCCACTCTCAAGGACATTAACTCATTGAGTGCCAGCCACTTTTGGAAAACGGATGTTCCCAGTGCCAGAGTTTCAGAGCGTTTTCAGTGATTTCTCGAGGCCCACAGAATATTGTGTGATATTACTATGTAAACACCGAACACGCCCAAAGAACGATGAGAGTCTATTGTATCATCAGCAAAAAAAAGTTTATTGATATCATTTTCCGTTCTTTAGTTATCAGCCGGAGAAGATAGGTGGATTTCAGCAAAAACACACGTTTCAATTTAGAAGCTGAGATAATGAGCCTTTTGTGAAATGAAGCATTTCAAGCACATCACTGACTCTGAAGCTAATATTTTCTGATGTAATGACACCTCAAAAATAATTTCCTTTAATAAAACAGTGAAAACAAACGAATTTTGTTTGGCCAAATAATATTTTTTAGCTGCAACCAGCAGCGCTGGCCCCTGCGTGCGCAGACCCTACACCTTCTTGCTGGTCTTGATTTACTGCTGGTGGGCATCAGATATTCTAGCTTGTTTGCCTGTCTCTGTCCATCGAGCCTGCTGTCTGGGTCTGTGTTTACTGTCAATGGTTGTATGCTGCCCTGCGTGCCCCACCCCCCTCCTCCTCCTCCGTGGGAGTGTCGCTGGTGGCTCTGCTGCATTTGCTTTGCACTGCACCCTGCTTTTTCATAGCGTGTCGCCGGCTCCCAGCTGAGAATAATGTAACTTTTCAGAAAGACGCTGGTGTCGGCAACTAAATCATATGGATGGGCTATCGCAGCGGACACGGAGGGGCTCAATTGTGGCAGCAGATTGGCTGCTGCAGGCACAGCTAACGTTATGCTTCATGCATATCGATGCATACGGATGCGATTTCCGTTTCCCCATGACTTCTTCTCTGTTTTTTCCTCGCCTTTCTGTAATCTGGAGAGCACTGTCGCCACCTAATGGGTCTGTAAAATAGCTTTTACACATTCAACATCCACCATACTTTCACTGGAGATGGATCAGGCTTTAATCCATGCTCCACCGTCAAAAAACGCAATTGACGACTTTAGTCGTCATTGGCACTGAACGTTACTATTTGAATTGACGACTATAGTCGTCATTGGCACTCAATGAGTTAACAGACTGCATGCAGCGCATCATCCGCTGTGCTGAGAAGGTGATCGGATGCTACCTGTTATACCTTCAGGACCTGCATGCAGCCAGGACACTGAAGCGGTCTCGTAAGATCATGGCCGACCCCTCCCACCCTGGCCACAAGCTCTTCAAAACATTCCCCCTCGGCAAGAGACTGAGGTCTGTCAAGACCAGAACCACTCGCCACAAGAACAGTTTCCTGACCAACAAGGCCCGAAAGCCACTTCCACCAAGGACCCTACCAACACCCCCTACAAACCCCACTACCTCCTCCTGAACTCAGCTGAATCCCCCCACTGACATGAGCCCCCCCCCCCAAGCAAACGTCACTTTGCAACTACAGCAGTTGGACTTCACTCGTTACTTAAATTATTATAGCTGCTTCTCCTACAAACTTTACACCATTAGATTACTCTTGTTAACTACATTGTGCACCACTTCAACCAATCATATCACAACATGACAGCTGTCAATCAATCCTCATTCCGAGGAGAACATTCTCAGCATGCAAGATGGCTGCCTACCTGTAACCTGGGCAGACTTGTCTAGTCCATAAATGTTAATATACTTGGCCAATAAGTATGTAACATACAAAATAAAACAAAACGGTAATGTATTCAGACATTTAAAGCCAGCAGGCAGCACTCTCTACCTTGGCTTGGAAATAGCTGTCTGGAGGCAGACATCCAGTCCTATCTGCCCTGACTCCACAGCGCTGTATTTACATGATATGTTTGTACATAGACTGTTATTGAAATGTGACCGGTAGGTTTCAGATTTGTCCAGTAAAATACATTATTTTGCTGTGCAGATTCTGCCAGTGCCCCCAAGTTCGGTGGGATCCATCGATTTCATTACACCTGTGTCTCCATTCAATGTTGTTTCATCTGTTTTGTAAAGCTTGCCCTGCTTTGAGCTCGAGTAATTCTGTCTGGGAGTGAATTCCATGCCTTAATGGCTCGATTCAGGGCTGAACGCTGCCCTATCTGCGTTCTGCATTTAGGAGCAGTGTATAGACCTCTGCTGGCATGTCTAGTTGAGTAGGCATGTGTGTTTGAGCTAAATCTTAGTCTACTATACAAACAATAAGGTGTTTTTGATGCATTGATATTTCTGAGTCGGCCGAGGAATGATGCTGTCAGCCTCTCCTCTACTTTTAACCAGGATAGCTTGACATGCATTTTATTTATATTGGATCTCATATTACATCTTAGGCCCAGCCAAGCTGCTTTATTCTGAACAAGCATGTAATTTTCCTAGATCTTTCTTAGCTGCACTTGACCATATCATGGGACAATAGTCTAAATGTGATCAAACTAGAGTCTGTACTACTTGTTTGGTCAAATGAGGTGATATAAAAGCAGAGCATCTCTTAATAACAGCTATGTTCCCATTTTACCAACAATAGAGTCTATATGCTTTGTCCACGACAGTTTACAGTCTAAAATGACACCAAGAAGTTTTGCCTCCACCACCTGCTCAACAGCCACATTGTTCAACACCAGATTCACCTAAGGTGCAGCTCAGCTTTAGTCAGTAGCTTGTGTGCTAGACTGGAACACCCAGCACTGGGAAAGAGGGTTCTCGGTTCGGCAGGCTCTTGAAAGAGTGTTCCTGGCTTACCGAGCTCTGGGGGATATTTGATAGGTCTCATGCAGCAAGAGAAGACTGTGACATTCCTTACAGAAGCCTGCTGGGAGCCGAGGGGCACTCATACTAGCTGCCTTAGCTTCAGCGATGGGGCCCGCTTGATGTTGTCTGGTAGAGCGGCACGTCCACCACAGATCCTGGGTTAAAGACGAACCCCCCGTTATAGACATCGCAGTCCCCGGTCGGATTTGTAGTGAAGTCCCCTTCTGACGATATCTTGTTTGGTCGTTTTAGGAGAATGAAAGAAATAGCTACTGTTAGCCAGGCCACTAGGCTACAGTTAGCCTAGCTTTGGCTATGAGTCCAGTCTTTTAGCGGGCTAGAGAGTTCGGGGCTCTGTAATCGGAGGGGGTCACCCCTATGTTCCCACAGCCCAATGTTCCCACAGCCCTGTGCTCCCACATTTAGGGTTAGGGTTAGGGTTAGGGTTAGGGTTAGGGTTAGGGTTCGGTTAGGGTTAGGGTTAGGGTTGGGTTAGGGTTAGGGTTGGGTTAGGGTTAGGGTTGGGTTAGGGTTAGGGTTAGGGCTGTGGGAACCCACTCTAAACAAAATAAAAAATGGCTCGCGCCCACACTAAATAGCTAAGCAGCTTTACAAAGATATGGACTTGTCTTGGCACAAATCAAAAGTTAACGAACAGGATTTCTCCGTGCCTCCGTTTTACTGAGCGCTGTCATACGCCGCCATCTTCACTGGTATCAGGAAGTCAAAGGGCCCTTTTGTTGTACGGCGCTATCGTTTGCGCTGCCTTTGCGCTGCGTATGCATGCCTCTTATTGCTATCTTCCCAGCGTCTAAGCTATCGTCTGCCTCCACCGTCCAGTTTTGCGCTGTGATGACACAGGTGTAGGCGTGACCCAGGCCCAGGTGGGCCTCTAGCCTATCATGTGTCTCGCGCAAGTGTCATTTAGCGCTGTGGGGAAGATACCGTTGGTATGTGGCGAGCGCAAAGAGAGGTCTGGGAGTTGCCCATTCCAAAATAGGCGTTCCAGCGCAATGTGATAGAAAAAGGGGCTGTGGGTGCTCTCAATTTTTTTTTTTTTATCATTCATTTTTTATTTTGTATGCAAAGCATACATTCATACAATATATACAGTATCCTATGACTACCATACAATTATGAATATTTATAAACCCACTTATCCCTCTACCCCCCCAATACCCTCAACCACCCCCCACCCCTTACCACCAATCCGGCTATTGCAACTGACCATATAAATTAAAACAAAAACAACAACAAAAACAGGCAGACATCAAATAAAAATAATCACCTCAGAAGATCTTTTAACTTCGAAATTAAATCTGTCCATACTACAATCGTGTTTGGTTTTGCATTGTTAATTCTTGCTGAAGATAGTTCCAGGTATGAAATGTCCAGAAAGCTCCGAAGCCAATGAGTATGTGATATATCATGTGGAGGATTCCAACGTTGAGCAACAATCTTCTTGGCGGCCGTTAGACCTGCTAGCCAGATATTACGTGATTTTCCGGTGAAGAAGATATGCGAGTCATCATTCAACAAATGTACTGCCGGGTCCACCAGGAGTTGCACCTCCAGCAGGTCTGACAGCGTATTAATAACCTTCCCCCAAAACTCCAAGACCCCTGGACACTCCCATACAACATGCAGAAAAGAGCCAATGGTTCCCGGGTGGCAGAACGTACAAAATGGGTCAGTTACCAATTTATGCCTAATTCTCGGTGTTAGATACGCTCTATGACAAAATTTCAAATGTATATATTGATGGTTTGGATTCTTCGAAGCACCAGTAACATTATCCCAAATTGCATCCCAGTTTAACTCTTGTCCTAGTTCTCTATCCCATGCCTGCATACCACAAGTGGGTGTATACTTATGGGAATGAAAATTATCATATATATATGACACTATACTTTTTGGAGCGATTCTTACCCAGTCAAGAATAGGATGTTCTTTCAACTCTGACCCCCAGGGAACCCGATAGGCTCTACAGGCTGATCTTATTCTGAAGTAAAAGAAAAGAGAATGATTATCGATGCTGTAGCTGGAGACTAGGTCTCGAAAGTCCCGAATGCGGGAAGACATGATACCTTTATCCTCCCATGATCTGTTACTGAAAGGTTTCCCCCCAGTTAGCAGATGACTGTTATTCCATAATGGAGATGATTTGTACCACTTTTTTTTGATCTTCAGAAACCTTTCCGCTGCTCTAAACACTTGAAGCATATAAGTAAAGATTGGACCATAAAGCAAACTACATTTTTTATTAGATATACCTATAAGGAGAAAATCCTTCAATCTTATTGGTGTTATTAGTTCTTGCTCCACGCTTTTCCAAGATGAAACTCTATCTCCATCCAGCCAGTAACTGAGACTCCTCAATACGAATGCCCAGTGATATAATTAAAAATTTGGACATGCCCATCCCCCAACCGACTTCTTGACCTGGAGAGCTGACCACTTTATACTGGGACGTTTACCATTCCAGACAGTAACCTATGGGAGGGGCCAGTGGAATCATCGAGCTGATGAAATTAATACGGGGTAAGATGTTCATTTTAATGACTGATATCCTAGCTGGGACTGACGCTGGCAGATGTTTCCATCTTGCAATATCCTCTTCTACTTTTTTAAACACTAAAGAATAATTTGTTTTAGCTATAGAAGACAATGAAGTACTGATTTTAATACCCAAGTAGAGGACCTCTTTCGCAATACTAATCTGGGGGGGGGAGAACCACCCTACTATGGTCCGTATTAACCAACATCAATGCAGATTTTGCCAGATTGACCTTGTAACCTGACAGGTGTCCAAAGTGATCTAGTATTTCTAATACCCTGGGGAGAGTCCGTTGAACGTCTGCCATGTACACCAACGTGTCGTCCGCATATAGCGAAATTGAGTGGGATGTTGCACCTATTGTGATGGGGGAAATCTGAGGGCAATTCTTAATTAGTTGAGCAAGCGGTTCGATAGATAAATTAAAGATCAAAGGCGAGAGAGCATCCCCTTGACGTGTGCCACGTTTGATGTCAAATAGTTCAGAGAGGCCTCCTCCCACACACACCCGAGCTGATGGGTTGGCATATAACGTACGAATCATATTGATAAATTTGTCTCCAAAGTTAAATTCTTTCAGAACCCTCCACAAATATGGCCATTCGAGGCGATCAAACGCCTTTTCAGCGTCCACAAATAGCAGGCCACACTCAGGTGGGATCATATGTGACACGCTCAGTATGTGTAGGAGTCGGCGGACGTTATCAGAGGCCAGGCGTCCCTTAATAAAGCCCGTCTGATCCGGACTCACAATTTTCTTAACCACTGTTTCAAGTCTACCGGTTAAGAATTGTCTTGAGATCAGCATTTATCAGCGAAATTGGGCGATGATTGGCACACTCCAAGGGGTCCTTCCCGGGTTTAGGTATAACAGTAATCAAGGCTGTGTTTAAGTCTCTATGGCAACTGCCCTTTTTGATAGCATAATCCAGCGTTTCTAACCACACTGGTCCAAGAACATCCCACAGTGAAAGATAGAGCTCCACTGGTATGCCATCTATACCTGGTGTACGGCCCTTATTAGTGGCTTTGACTGCTCATCTAGTGTGATAGGAGAGTCCAGGGCTTTAGTCTCCTCTTCCGACAATTTAGGGAGGTCTAGTCCACCTAAAAAGTTAGAAAAGTCATCCTCAGTGGGAGCCGGGCCGTTTGTATACAGCTGCCCAAAATAATTTTTGAATGTCTCGTTTATTTCCTCTGTTGAGGTTACTACCCCTCGGTTAGCACATCTGATCGCTGGTATGGACCTTTTAGCTTCCTGTCGTTTAAGAGTGAGCGCCAAAAGATGACTTGGTCTGCTACCTCTGCACAGTATTTTCGTTTGATTATGTGGATCATATATTCCGCCCTACGCCTTAACAAATCATTCAGTTCTGCTTGTTTGGTTTTGAGCCTGTTTTCTTTTGCCAGGGTGTATCCCCCTTTAAGATCATCTTCCAAAGTTTTACATTGTTCTTCTAGAGTGGAAATTTGCCGGAGCCGATTTTTATGTAGATGGGAGCTGAACCAGATGGCATTATTTTGTATGAAGCCTTTGATGGAGGCCCACACTATTGTCACATCTGCGACACTATTTTTATTTTTTAGCTATAAATTCAGTCAATTTGGTTTTTAATTGTATAGTGGGGCAGATTAAGTCAATATTCCATAATAATCTTTCACTTGGTGGTACAAGCACCAAATTTGGCACAAATGATGTCCAGGATGTACTTTCCAAGAAAAGTACGTTATCCAGCTGAAAATCCAAGATGGCCACCAGTTTTCAACATGGCCGCCTCGTCAAATGCAAAAAAATGGTTTTCGAAGTAGAACTTGAATGAACAGAAATGTGTTAATGATCCAAACATCAAAATGAATGTATTCTGACTAGAAGAACTCAATGGTGTCAATTGAATTCCAATATGGCCACCAGTTTTCAAGATGACGGCTATTACGTGACTCAAAATTAGCATTTTCGGAAGCTGTCTGATCACAGATATTGCATTAAGTTGAAGGGCAACATCCATGATCATTCATTGAAATGCTGTGGTCAAGCTCTATTGGTTTGTAATTTTTTATAAGAGTGATGTCAAAGCACAA